>NC_079164.1:85050825-85108325 GCF_947568905.1 Ostrea edulis | reverse complement strand
AGGTGCTCTAACCACTGAGCCGAACCCCTGCATCACTAGTCAGGTGCTCTAACCACTGAGTCGAACCCCTGCATCACTAGTCAGGTGCTCTAACCACTGAGCCGAACCCCTGCATCACTAGTCAGGTGCTCTAACCACTGAGCCGAACCCCTGCATCACTACTCAGGTGCTCTAACCACTGAGCCGAACCCCTGCATCACTACTCAGGTGCTCTAACCACTGAGCCGAACCCCTGCATCACTAGTCAGGTGCTCTAACCACTGAGCTATCCTAAGGTCTGTATCCACGGTCCATGTAGCCATAACTAATACATGCCTCCCTGTTTTATTTTGTCTTGAAGACACACAACCCAGATTCTTTTCCTCCCTGGCAGGACAACCTGCAGTGCAGGGGTGGTCACCGGCACCAACTGTAGTTTAGGAGAGGAGAAAATTTTGGGTTGGACTGAGAATTGAACCAGAGATAAGTGCCATTGACCCCTATCAATTTAATTCTGAATATGCATGAATCATGTATATTACTGTTTATTCTTCGGTGATATTTTCTAAAGCCTGATTTGTGTAAGTAGTGGGGGCAAATAATAAATGAAGTAGAACATTAAAAAATGACTACCGTATTTGTCCTATACCCTGTGGGATTTTTTTCAACTCTCAAAAATTAAAGGCCCCCCTTTGAAATACAGTACTACTCACCTTTCTGGTAATAGAGTTTTTAATCTTTCTAGCAATCTTGGTTCCACACTGAATATCATAATACATGGTATCTCTAGACCACCAATACCGGTATCTTAGGAGTAGCGATAGTTTCCATTTACAATGCATTTCAGAGTCCCCCCACGTTTTAAAAAGAATGCTACAACTTTTTTTATTTTTCGAGGCACGTCTTTAACTACTGCACCGTTCTTTACAACAGCCATTACATATTTATCCATAGGATTGTTAATCTCTCTTTTTGTTTCTAGAGTTTCTCCCTGGAATGGATCCCAGATATCTCTGTAAACATGACATCCCCATATGCAAGAATTATATTCGAACTCGGCACACAACTGTTGTTGTACTGTGAAAGTGAAACCAAAAGTTTAGAAAATTGTATGTGGTATTAGTCAACAACAAAAACAGTGTGATGTATCGACTTATCAGGAATTCTACATTAAAATATTGCAAACAAAGCAAATTGGATTACAACACGTGCAAATTAAAAGATATTTATCACTCAGAAAGGTTATGTCAGGACCCTCTGTTGGAAACTTTAATGGGAATATTTCAGCATAGAGTACTAAATACTCCCCCCCCCCTCCAATTGTCTAGGCACCCCCAGGGCACTCAATAGGACGGATACAGTAATGTTTTCTTAAAGACTGCATTAATTCACTCTATACACAAATCAGTCTTTAAATATCTATCTCACTCTAGACCGGACAAATTTTCTATAGATTTTGTTTATTGGTCTACTGTTAGTTTTACACACTGATTTTGTTTCAACAATAACCATTGTAGCACATACATCTTGTGTTGCATTTGTTGTTTTGTGTGAGGCAGCCCATTGCTACGGTATCCTCAAAATTCACTGCGGCCAGTAACGCCATCAACAGAGTAATAAACATCAGAACCATTTACCTTGTCCTTATCTATCAGACATCTTGGATAAATATATTCAATTAATATAATTATCAATGTTACCGTTTTTAGCCCAATTATCAAATAGAAAAATAGTAATACGACTAAATAGATGAAAGAGTTCATAAGTTTCTTTAAATAAATATATGCGATATATTTACTTTTACTGTTTTAGCACCTTAAAATTGTTGGTTAGTTTAGTTTTAAATGTCTTTTAAATATTGCAAATGGGGTGCAATGTTGTTTATAATTGTTTGTCAATGATTTGAAAGGGAGAAAAAAGTTGAGTCTTATGTGACGTCACAATGCACGGTTTACGTTGGCCGGCATTATATTCCCCGCGTTAAATGTGTAGACAAGTGCAAATTGATTATTTTTATATTAATTTCCAATTTTGTCAGAACGTGATTGTCTTGGTATTTTTTAGATGTAGTTATAGTGCAGACGAGGGCTGACGTCATTCTTACTTTACGCTGCAGCATAGACCACACCGCTACTCTGCCTTTTTCTTTATACCATGTTATACTATTAAGAACCTTTGCTGTTATACAGGTGTGTATATTATGTACATTTGCTACTTGTTACTTAGTCTGCAATAATGTAAATTATGATAATTGTGCATTTAATTGAATTCCATGATTTCGTCCCGAGTTGTGTATTCGGTGAACTAATTTCCCGCCATACGCAGTATGTGCGTTCTGGTAGATTATCTAGGTTGACAGAATTGATAGGACAATGGAGTAGGCAATTATATAATTTACCTTTCAGCTATAGTTATTCATAACGATATGAATGTCAATGTCACAACTTTATTTTGAGTTGAAATGTAAAGAAAACAACCTCGTAGAATTTTGTATGTAGTATTCCGGAACGATTGTTTCCTCAGTTCGTAATTAGGTCGAGGTTCTGATTTTAGTGGGCGATATCAGTTACCTGTTTGTTTGTTTACCGATTAGTTGTTTTCATTTGAACACCATAAGAGGTCATTGAATGCATTAACTGCATGAATAAGACTTCACAAAATGTAAATACTTATGATCTTCATTACATTTTTATGTAATCTTTGTTCTTAATAAGGGATTAGCTTGTCTTGTAAACATTGACCTGTGACCCCCATATGATATATCAGTTTGATGGTGATTATGTTGATGGATAAGTCTATTACTTTTCTTGTCTGTATACATGTAGAGGTCTGCTTGTTGGTAGCGACTATGTATATTATTGATTTGAAACAGTCAAGTTAGGTCTTAGGACGATTGTATATCATAAGAGTCAGTATCTGTGTCATGTTAAGTTGACCAGTTTGAGTGTATTGGTGTTTACACTTTACCATGAGTACATAATAGTATCATGTGTTATATTTAGTGTTACTCTCGCTATATATACTTGCATATGACTCTAGTGTTGAGTGGTTTGACCAAAGGTTGTGTGCACACATTACTTAAATAAACTACATGTATTAGGTTATTTTATTACATCACCAACCAACCATCATTCGATATACCTTTGTACATAATTCATAATTGTTGTTTACTGATTTGTACTTTGTTCTTTTTAGATCACTGCTGCCTTTTGGCATAATAAATTAAAGAAAACGGACAAAAGTCTTGTCACTTGGCTACAAATGAATAGGTGGATCCTGTAGTTATCTCATATATCCCCCCTTTATATGTTACTGGGCATTTAGTAGGGGTGAATCAATATATCGATATATCGAAATGTACCGGTATACGCCTGTCCAGCGATATACGATACAGTGTTTCGACGATACGATACGATATAATGTCGGGTTAAAAATAGCCCTTTTAATAGTCGGGATCGAAGTTCATAATTTAAAAATGGCTTCTAACAGGAACACGAATCCTCAGACTTTAATACCCGCTTTTACATTGTGATATCAGTGATTCCTCGGACTTAATCCCGCTTTTATATTGTGACACATCGGAGATTCCTCAGACTTTAATCCCCGCTTTTACATTGTGACACAACGGAGATTCCTCAGACTTTAATCCTCACTTTTACATTGTGACACATAGGAGATTTCTCAGTTTTTAATCTTGTCATTGTTTGTTTTGTTATCAAGTAAAATATATTAAACCACTTCATTTTTGTAATTTTTGATATTTTACTTCAGAAAATGCTTAACTACATTGAAAATCCAATATATCGGATATTGCATCAGAAAATATTGTATCGTATCGTATCGGAAAATCTTGAGCAATACACACCCCTAGCATTTAGCGCAAGGGGAATTTCATAAATAAAATAACTATATATATTTTAAAGTGGATTCTAATTTACTGTACTTATAATCAAGTTATGAAGGCCAATTACCATTTCATGTTTCGCTCGGTCAAATGGTCACACCGTATATACACATGTATATTATTTTTATGTGTGTGTGTATATATATATATATATATATATATATATATATATATATATATATATATATATGTCCCTTCTTCAGAACAGGTTTGGTTTTTTTTTTAGATCAGCTCTTTGGACGAATAAGGCATGTCCTAATTCGCTCCGCTTTTAACATTGATTGGCAAGCCTAAAAACCAAAAAACATGTAGTCTGCATTGTAAATACGTAAACACGTTTGCAGATTAGTGTAGTTGTAGTGCTAGATGTATTTATATGTAGTTTTTGTTATTATTCTCTGTTGATATTGGCCACATTATGTAATTCTTTTCGTTTGTCCTGAAGAAGGGACGAGTTGTCACGAAAATTTGACAATCTGGTTGATCGTGTCGTTGGTCATTTTAGTGCTTTGTATAATTTTTTGTATTTGACCTTGTATCCATGCTGTGGATCCGACACTCTGAGGTATCGGGTGTTGTTGGAACTTTAGTGCTTTGTATATATATGTGTGTGTGTGTGTGTTTTGGTATATCAGTGTTGTTCACAGAAAGTTTGACAACAGTATCTACCTCCTTATACTGAATATATCAAGTCACTGTAGGAAGTTACAAAATAAAAATGCAAAAGTTACTTTGGGCTGGAATTAACCCTGCAACCATCTTTTTTGCATATGGCCCACTCATTGAAGCAATCTGAACTGTAACATCTGCTGCCTCCTCCCTGTAGTTGGTGACAGTTACAGGGTAAACCTCTCCTCTCACAGCTTCCTCAGGAGTGATCACGAGGTAATTCCTACAACATCAACAATACTCAAATAATATGTCATTTAATAGGAAATCAGCTTGATTACATTTTAGTCCGAGTTGAACTGCATAATTTGCACGAAGTGTATAACTTATAGAGCTTGATATAAAAACATGGTTTTTATTCCTATGATAATATATATCCATAGAATACAACATATATATAACTTTAAAGAAGTCTTTCAAAACTAAGCACAATGAAAGAAAAAGTGAGCAAGCTCACATACCCCAGCCATGCTCCAACATTGCTTGACAATGCCTCACATAATGAATGGTAATGCTATGCATTACTGCAAGAACAAGACAGATGGGCTCGAAATTCTACGTTAAAAAGGGGCATAACTCTCTGAACAAGAGTACCGCCAATGGTACATAATACGCCCGTGAAAAGCTAATATAGGGCGTTTTCCTTACACCATGATTTGTAGAACTTGGCTTCAGGTAGTATCAGCAATCATCATGGTGTGACATACTTTCTTTGCATTGAAAAACAAGACAAATAATGTTTATTCTCTGTGTAATATTTTCACTTGGCACAAGATGTATGTGTACCAAGTTTAATGGTCCTTGCCTCCAACGAATCGGTCTGCATCCTGCTAAATGATTACGACCTTGACCCTAAGAAACAATAGGCATCCTCCACTTGGCATAAAGCGTATGTGTACAAAGTTTGATGGTTTTAGCCCCAACAGTTCGGTTTGTATACTGCCTACAAGGTTTTCCTACTAAGTGATACTGTGACCTTGATCTTTGACCTTGAAAAAATAAGAGGCATCTTCCTCTCATCATGGTGATCAAATGTACCCAATTTCAACATCCCAGAGCTTACGGTTTGGTTTGTATCCTGCCCACAAGATTTCCAACTAAGTGATACTGTGACCTTTGACCTATAACCTTGAAAAACAAGGTTTTCCTAATAAGTGATACTGCGACCTTGACCTCTGACCTTGAAAAACAATAGGCATCTTCCTCTCATCATGGTGATCAAATATACCAAGTTATAATATCCTGGAGCTTACGGTTCGGTTTGTATCCTGCCCACAAGGTTTTCCTAATAAGTGATACTACGACCTTGACCTCTGACCTTGAAAAACAATAGGCATTTTCCTCTCATCATGGTGATCAATTGTACCAAGTTGTAAAGTCCTAGGGCTTATGGTTCAGTCTGTATCCTGCCCACAAGGTCCGGACAGACAGATAGACGACGCCATACCATAATACGTCCCGTCTTTGACGGGCGTATAAAAATTATTGAATCAGAATTTCCTGGGAATATGCACTTCTACAGTGTCCTTATTAATTACAAAGCTTCACAAAATTCTGTTGAGCAGTCTCAGGAGTTGTGCTCACAAGAACAGGACAGACGGGCTTGAAATTGTAAGTTCAAAAGTTCAGCAGTCTCAAGGAGTTGCGTCGACAAGAAAGGGACTGACAGACTGACTGACGAATGGGTCAGAAACATTATACCCTCTGCAACTTCACTGTGTGGGGTATAATAATCACTATGACCATTTTGGCCCCACTCTGGTATCAAAACTCCTGGCTAACCTTGGGATCCTGAAATTTACAATTTGGTAATGGGCTACCTGCTCATTCTAAATACCCATAATGTAGTTTCAATTTAGTATCAATAGCATTAAAGAAGATGTTATTCAAATATTTCACACATTATATACCAAGTTTGGTCCCACCCCGCAGGGCTCGAAATTAGCATATGCCCATCAGTCTGTGACTGCATGGTTAAAAGTCTGGCGGACTGACTGACATTTGTTTTAGTTAGTCCAACGGTACTGGTTAATTTTCTAAAGCATAATTTTGGAAAATATACTTATGAAATTTTATACACACATTTGGCATGCTTCAATATGTAGATATCAGACGAATCTGAATCATAAATATAAATCCCACATTTAAGTGTTACAATATTCTCTGAGGCATATTGAGTTAAATTTCATTTTAATAACATTAACGAAATATGTTTAATTATTTTTGGGAAACTGTTGGACTGGTAAATTTTTCTGCGGACTGGTTGAAATTATACACTATCAGTCCGGCTGGACTCGTGACATTAAAAGTTAGCTTCAAGCCCTGTCCTGGAGTCAGAACCTCTACCCCAGATATCATGAAATTTACAGTTTTAGAATAGACCTGGATTTCTCAAAATAAACTTAAGTCAAAAAATGGACTTAAGTCAGATTTTACTCAAATTATGGCTGCTCAAATAAAAGAAAACTCAAACTTAAGTTTGAGATGTTTTCTGGAAATTCAAGCCAGCTAGCCTTCTGGCTCTACATGACTCTATTTGGTTTTTCTTACAGATGTGCATTTGTAGAGATAATTATTTTGTATGTAGGTAAATTTTTGGTAGTTTTAGTCCTGCTCTGAAGGCTCAAGGGGTGCAGGAGTCCTGACATTTAAAATCTAAGCCCCCCACCCCCCCCCCCCCCCCCCCACCCTTGTCCCAAAGATGCTTCATACCAACTTTGAAAAGTTATCAAAAAGAAGTTAAAATTTCTCAATTGTTAATGCACAACAGATGAAGACAAATGCAGAACAATTGCAATAGGCCAACTATGTAACTCAGGTGACCTTGTGCAAGAGGCCCACAGGCCTTTGTGGTCACCTGGGTATCAGTTAAAAGTATCACTAGTCCTAACGGCTATGAAATCTAAAGAGAAACTCCTGTTCTTCATATGTAAGCTACATTTCAATATTTAACAACCATATAAAAGAAGATGTGTTCTGAATACTTAAATGTTCCCAAAAGTGCCTATACTGAAGAAAGACTTTACATAATATATGTAACATTAACAAGATATGACTAATTTGGATCCGTCCTATAGTCAAAATCCTTGGATTGCGAAATTCACAATTTTGGTGCATCCTTTTCTGCTTTTTCCTAAATATGTATTTAGTTTTTATACCATGTCAGCAAAATTAAGAAAGTCTTTCAAATCATCACAGCAATAATTTTGGCCCCACCCAGGAACCAAACCCCCAACCCAAGGGATCATGAAATTTACAAATTTGGTAAAAGGACTACATAGTGATACTCCATCAACATATCCATTTAGTTTTGATTTAGAATCAGTAAGCATTAATGGGACCGAGAAAACACTTCGAGATATCCAAGGATTCCAGACATTGAGGGTAAAATACCTAAAGAAAAAGTGGTCCATGGTATTCTAGTTATCAGTGTTAGAGATACCAAAGTTCAACAGTTTTTGTCCTGCCCCTAAGACCCATGGAGTGTAGGAGCCCTAAAAATTACAAATTCTATCCCTCTTGTCCACAAGATGCTTCATACCAAATTTGAATGGAAATGAAATGGTAGATATCAAGAAGAAGTTAAAAATGTTCAAATTTTAACACATTTAATCGCTGACCACTTTAAGGCCCCATCTTGATACCAAAATCACTACCCCTGAGATCAATTTACAATCATAAATATCCATTTAGTTTCAATTTAGTATCAATATCATTAAAGAAGATGTTTAAATATTTTACACAAAACCACTATACACCAAGTTTGGCCCCACCCTGGCATTAGAACTTCTACCCCAGACCATAAAATTTACAATTTTGGTAGGCCTTCTTGCTCTACATCACTTATATGCATTTAGTTTTTCTTACACGTGTGGTTCTTGAGAAGAAGATTTTTGAAAAGTGGTCAATTTTGGGCAGTTTTTGCCCCACCCCTAGGGCGCTAGGGGTGCTGGAGTCCCGACATTTACGATTTTTTTCCCCCTTGTCCTAAAGATGCTTCATACCAAATTTGAAAAGAAATGGAATAGAATAGTTATCAAGAAGTTAAAAATGTTCAATTGTTAACGCATGACACACGACAACGGACGACAACCAATTGCAATTAGGTCACCAGAGTACCGGTAAACTCAGGTCATGAGGTGACCTAAAATTATCTGGAATAGTTTCTTTGAAACTGAGCTAAACACAAAGTGTGACAAAGACATGACGAACACTATATGCCCTGGCCATACTCATGACAGGGCATAGAAATCTTGAAAATAAAAGTTCCTCAGTTCAATAAGAACAGAACAGGCACTCTACTACAGTGAGTTTAACTTAATCTTACCCTGTCTTGGCTCCCATGACAGTCAGAGCAAACAGTGAAATCATCCAAAGCTTCATCATATTTTTTCAACAAGCATCTGTTTGGACTGAAAAATACAGATTACATAAACATTTTCTTTGTCAGTTTTACATTACTGTCACATGCAGACATTCAATAGATCTGTAAATTACAATGATATCAGATGGATATTTGGAAGATGGATGGAATGATATAATGTTTTGCATCATAATCAAACCAGTAAGGGGTCTCTGTCACCATGTAAGCAGTATCAAATTATTCTATTCACCACAAAAGGCAAATATTTGCTCTATTACTAAATTTTTCCATTCCGTTTCTGATTCACAATCAATTTCTGGAGTGGATCAAGTTCAACCCCAAATGGAAATTTTACTGGAGGCATCCTCTAAAGATGCAGCCCCCTAAATCATTTAACCACATGCAGGGTGTGTGTTTGGTAAAAAAAAAAAAATCCCAACCACAAGGAGTGTTGCAATCCCCACAACCATTTCCATCTAACTCTACTACTGCATAACTAGAAAAGCATCTGTTTCAGATGAAGATCATTTAAATCATGCATACCAAAATTAAATGCTGATAGATGTCCATTGTTGTTCAAAAGAATTAGGACATTACAGAACACACATCAGTTTTCAGCACTCTTCCACGGTTGAGTAGTTGCCAAACATCATATTTATCCAAACAATACCATCCAACCGAAAAATAAAATTAAGTCACGAAAAGCCTATTTAAAATAACCAGGTACCATAATTTTTCCACCTGATCAAGTTTACAAAATACTGAGTGTCTGTACTGCAGTATAGTGCAAAATACCATTATAACAAGGTATGATTATAATCTGCTGATTATAAAGTCTCGCAAAAGAGGTACTAGCTGCCTGTATAAAAGTGGGCTTTTTCTGAATACTCCTGTTTTCCCCCACATTAATAATTCCCCATCACAAATTTCATACCAACGAGAGACATTAAAATAAAGTGCATGTAGAACATTGCCTGTCAATCGTTGAAGATTTACATCAGGGGCTGACAAAGGACAAGTACGATGACCAAAATTCACTTGCCCTGCATGTGATTTTACTTGCCCTACCTACCACAAATTATGATATAAAATGAAACATTGAGTTCATATGTCATTCTTTCATTTCATCTGACCCACTTCTCATTTAGAATATGATTCCCATAAGCATCACTGGTTTGATGAATTTAAGGTCTTCAACAGTTACTCTAAAAATTCGCATCCACTTAATCTATATCAACATTTCTAATGTTTCTGCCCTCAATATCTTTACCAATTGTAATGATACTCATTTTCTCATATGTGAAGCAGAGTGAACAATGCGTGTATGATTCTTGATAAATATTATAAAGACGTACATGTCTATATAATAGGAATTCTGACAGAAATGAAAGAAGAATGTAAAAAAAATAAATTCTCATTTTTGAAAATACTTAGGGTACAGCTAGGGCTTGAAATTAACATATGTCCGTCAGTCTGTGACTGGTTTATAAAAGTCCGGTGGACTGACTGACATTTGGTTAAGTCAGTCCGATGGGACTGGTCAATTAATTTTCTAAAACGTCATTTTGCAAAATCTACTTATCGAATCTTGAAAAAACGTGCATTTGGCATTCCTCTTTAGATATCAGATGAACTCGATTAGTAAATATAAATCTCACAAAAGCAGGGGTGGATCCAGGAATTGCAGTTGGGGAAGAGCGCAACTTTATGAGACAGGGGATCTGGGGGCCTCCAGTGAGTCCAGGGCAAAGCCCTAGTGGGGGCCCAGGGGGCAAAGCCCCTGGAAGCTCCTGGATTTTACAGATTTCATATGGCTTGAAAAATGTCTTCTATGTAGTTATTTTTACTATATTCTATCATTTTTGATAAGGTGAAATTAATAAAATGACGCATATTCTAAGGAGTTTGGGAGAAAAAACGTAAGTTCTCCCAATAAAATTAATTTAATAAATCAAAAGATTTTGTCATTCATTTCTTTGAAAATGGAAGAAATTATTGTTTCTTTTATCGTTTACATTTTTCTAAACAAAAGACCAAAATTTACCATAAATTTAATTTGGGGGGGGGGGGGGGAGGGGGGGCGGTCTTTAAATCCGCCACTGACAAGTGTTACAATATTGTCTGAGGCATATCGAGTTAAATTCCATTATTTTATTTTAATAACATTAACGAAGCATGTATAACTATTTCTGTAAAACTCTAGTGGACTGGTAAATTTTTCTGCGGACTGGTTGAAATTATACCCTAACTAGTATCAGTCCGGCTGGACTGGTGACATCAAAAATTAGTTTCAATTAAGCCCTGGGGTATAAACTGCAACGTTTCAAAACAGCATAGTTTTCAACTAGCGTAAACTATCTCAGTTCATGCCTCATGTATTTTCAAAACTGAAATTTATTTCTTAAATATTGGGGGGCTGATGAAAAATGGAAACTCCCAACAGTATAAATACAAATGTTTGCCAACATTGTCACACCATACATAAATATTGGAAATGGCATCATTCCCGTTGTTATTTGTTCACAGCTCTCGATTCAATGGATGGTCTGAATACTCCTGTTTGCACTTTGAAATTGTAAAAATTTTCTCCATCATCAGTCATGGGTATCCTGGTTAGAATACATCCTCATGCAGTATTAGTTTTAATTAATTTCCGGTATATAACCATGCAACACTTTGGTCCAACCCTTAGCCCAGGGACCTTCATTTGAACAAACTTGAATCTACTTATGTAAGGATCCAAGCTTTCATGCATATTTCAACTTTTCTTTCTGGCCCAGTGGTTCTTGAGAAGAAGATTTTTACAGATTTTTCCTATACTACAGCATGTAACACTTTGACCACCTATTGTCGCCCCACCCTACCCGCAGGGACCATGATTCGAAACACACTTGAATCTATTACAAACTTTAATCTAATCTATATCAGGAAGCTTTCATGTATATTTCAACTTTTCTAGCCCGCGCCTCAATTAAGATATTGTTGGTTTGGTGTTGCTGACCCATTACCTTTAAACTGCTGGGTCGGTAGGTAGGATTTTTTTTTTGATGGAGATGGAGGGACATTTATACAAAAAAATTCACTCCAAAACAAAACTCTGGGGTAAAAGAAATAATAAATGTGTTGCTTTCTCTTAATTTATTTCATATTTAATTTTTTATTTCCTTTTTTGTTGTGAATTTTATTCTGAAAACAGGTAAGTTCAAACATTGCCATAAAAAATGGACTCCTTCACTGTTGATAAGGTCATATAAATCTTTTAAAATATTTGCTAAAAGTTTCAGTGGAAAATATTCTAGAAGAAACAGTAAAATAATACACTTTTTCTAACGAAATTAAAGATTTGGCATTTCTAACACGCATTTAAATGCAAATACTAAACATCTTTGGTTTCATTTATCATGTTTATCTAAAACTCAACTTAAAAAATCTGTCCTATTTTGGCAATGCTAAACCAACAATTATTCACATGTAATTGCAAGTCTTCGAAATTAGCCTAGTAAAATTGGGGTTTCAGGGCTGGTAAAATTATTACATATACATTATACCGTCAGGCTTGTACTTTTAAAATCATCAATACCACTGACTTTCAGTTGAAATTATAAAACCATACATTGAAATGGAGCGAAGATGGCAGTAATAAGAATCAATGGTACATATAGTGTTTCTTTTGCACTTGAATAAATCATGACTAAAACCATAGGAGTGGTTGAACTTTTGTCCTCTCTCACTTCAGAGTTCTTAACAAAGCTGAAAATATGTCATAGTTTTCAATGGGCCAGTGGATTTTCCTTTGGTGCAGTAAACAGTACAGATACAGAGGTCATGCAGTGATTTAGAAGGGTTTTTCGCTAGGACTGTAAGTCTTTGGTTTCTGTTGTGTGGCACGTTACTTTGAATGCATCTTGCAGGTTGAAGTTGGCCCAGACCTGCTTGGTTCCTTACACTTAAAGACATGATTTTTAAAATTTCATACTTTAAGTATATATTATCAAAATTACAATCAAACCTGTATTAAGAGGCCGTCCAACAGAGAATGGAAACCTAGTCACCTTGGTCTATATCTAAAGATTTTCCATATATATTTGCATGTAAAACTTTGATCCCTATTGTGGCTCCAACCTAACCCGAGGGCCATGATTTTTACAAACTTGAATCTGCACTATGTCAGGAAACTTTCATGTAGCCTAGATGTATACTTCTTTGACCCATTGGTTCTTGAGAAGATTTTTTTAAAGATTTTTTTCTATATTTTAGTATGTAAAACTTTGATCCCCTATTGTGGCCCCATCCTATCCCAGGGGGGCCATGATTTTATCAAACTTGAATCTATACTATGTCAGGAAGCTTTCATGTAAATCTCAGCTCATCTGGCTCAGTGGTTTTTGCATTTTTGTAATTATCTTCCCTTTGAAGGGGCATGGCCCTTCTTTTGAACAAACTTGAAAGCCCTAACATCACCCAAGGATGTTTTTGTGCCAAGTTGGGTGGTTCTGGAGAAGAAGATGAAAATGTGAAAAGTTTATGCCAACGACAGACAATGGACAAATTTTGATCAGAAAAGCTCACTTGAGCCTTCAGCTCAGGTAAGCTAAAAAGGTCACACATTACAGGTGGTCTCTAAATAATGGTTGCTGACTAATTCCACAGTAAATACATTTCGTAAATAATATCGAAAAATAGTTTATACAATGGAGAAAATAATTGTACGTGTATGTATTTGGAATTCATTATTGAGAATATCAAGTATGGTTTTAGTAGCTGTAAAATAAAATCAATAATAAATAATACACAGTTTTATTATATACCCATCAATGTATTGTTCTTTGATACTGTGGATTTCACAGCTTGTGATCCGGTTTTCCCGGATCACACACTGTGGTTTTCTGATTCCGTATCAGTACATCCTCTGAAACTGGTGACGTCACAATGCAGCAACGCAACGTTTCTTGTGGAAAATATTGGCCGCGTCATAAACAAAACTGCGTGCACAAAATATAATTTCACTGTATGTCTGTATTTTTGATAATTTGGATTGCATTTAGTATCTTATAAATGTGGATTTAAAATGCAGAAGGGGGTATATAATAAATTTATCATTACTACAGTAACTTGATCCGAAGAGTTGGATCACGTCTTGTTGACAGGCGCGGATCATCAGATCAAACTCAACGCTTCACGTCTCATGTGATCTGATGATCTGCGCCTGTCAACTCGACGTGATCCGACTCTTCAGATCAAGTTACTGTAGTAATACAAGAAGTACTGTGAGCAATGCTCACTAAGAATACCCCCCGCTTACCCCAATCTCCCAAAGGGTGTTGGTAATAGGTATAAACTACCTCTTTTCTGAGTGTAAAAAACAAATGGCATGACAAACCTTGGGTATTCTCGTTTGTAGGGAGAAATGGATTATCTAGGAACACAGCATCTCCATGCGATGAAAAAAGCCTTTAAACAATTTAAATGGAAACCATATTGCTACTTCGATGTCCAGTGCATGTGACCTTTGACCTTTTGACCCCAAAATCGATAGGGAACATCTTCATCCCATGGGTAGTCCATATGTATGATATGGTGACTGTAGGTGGAAAGGATAACGCTTTAGAGCCCGGAAACCATATTGCTACTTCGATGTCCAGTGCGCTTGACCTTTGACCTTAAAATCGATAGGGAACATCTTCATCCCATGGGTAGTCCATATGTAAGATATGGTGACTGTAGGTGGAAAGGATAATGCTTTAGAGCCCGGAAACCATTGCGTCTACAGACGGACGAACGGACAGACGGACAACCCAATTCCAGTATACCCCCCCAACAACTTGTTGCGGGGGGTATAAAAACATTGTACACAGGGAAAGTTGATGAAAAATGTTGACTTACAAAATGACCATACCCTGCAGCTTCACTGATTTTAAAGCTTTAGACCAATCACTATTACCTCGTCAAAAATTTTGGAATCAAGAATACCACCAAATGGTTCATTTACATCATTTAACATAAAATCCATGTTTCAATGTCATTTTATACCATCTCATATAGACACAGAGTGACAGGTGGGTATTAGGCACTGACTTTTTAGATAAGGCAGACATCTTGTGTATTCGAAATACACATACACCGTGCCAGGCTGTGTCCATTGTGAAACACAGATCATTTTACATTGTGTGTTTTCCACAGTTCAACGGGGAATACTCGTAGACTGTACAGCATCTTATAATGACAGAGACATATATATATATATATATATATATATATCAGTTATAAAATGAAAATGTTTTCATTTTATAACTGTCTGAAGAGGCATTAAAGCCGAACGCACTAACAGTGAAATGCTATTCGAGTTTTGTGTTTCTTGACTTTTATTATTGGATGTATTTACTGTATCAAATACCGAATTCTTTATTTATATATATAATATATATATAAAAGCACAAAAACCCAACAACACCCTACTTTCTTAAAGTGTCGGATCTGAGAAGATACAAGGCCAGTAAAGAAATTTATATGTCTCTTGATAAAGACGCAGGTTGCGTCAAAAATTCGAGTTTTAAATAACCAACAGTGTCGTGGCCTTTTAAGTGCTTATATATATATATATATATATATATATAAAACACAGAGATTAGCAGCTTCCTCAGGTCTTGTATTATCTCTCATTCCCGTTTTTTGGTCAAAACACCACATGCAGATTTAAATTATGTATACTGGCTTAAGCTGAAATACATTAAGTTCAAAACTTCCAAATCCTATCTCTAAAACATTGAAGAAACAATATTTTCAGATGTTTCAGTTCAAAGTAAAATAAAGGTGAAGTTTCAAAAGGTGACACACAATCCTAACTCTGAAAAATCTGTGAGATTTCGGTAAATTTTACGATTTCCATTCTTTTTTTGTTAATAGCATATTTGTTGATCAAATCAGAACTTGTTACATTTGATTCCAATTTATAATAGGAGCTAGTGAGTAAAACTTAGATCAGCATCAATTTATCAAACCAATAAATAGGAATGAATAATTTATCGACACATATTTTCAGACATGCCGCCGTAGGAGTAGCTTATCTGTTTTGTACATCTCTGATAATAACAAGGAGTCTCATCATTGGGTCGACAAATTATGGGGCGCCTTCAAATAAAGATGGACCCCAGTACATGTTAAATAGAGATCTATGCAATTATTTCACACAAATTATATCATTTCACTTTAAAATGGAATTATATCATTTAACTTTAAATTGGCAATGATCAGTTTAAAGTGTAAATCTGTTTAAATTGTGTTTTATTTTAATTATATCACAAACAGATGAAACCATTTGTAGATTAATCAGTGTGAATGTTGACGGCCTAATTTATTATTAATCAATCTGCAAATTACAGAAAGCAATCTAAAGCACAACAGACAATAGAGTACTCGTAATACAAAGTCACAGTCTTTATGGGTGATTGCCGCGAACCGTCCAAGGGTAAATCGTCTTTTAGGATGAATCGTCTTTTGGGGCGAATCGTCCCCTGGGACGAATCGTCCTAGGGCGAAACGCCCCATGCTAGCGGCTAGTCGCACCCAGCCTCCCTAACAAAGATCAATGGGAGTATAAGTTTACGAGGAGACAATTTATAAATTACAGTTATTAGACAACAAAACATGGTCACATCAACCACAGAGTACAATCTTAACCTGTCTTAATCTAATCATATCATTAACACATCATATACTAGTTATCAACAACTTGTTGAAGCCTTATGTCCCACCGGGGACGAAGAGGATAAGTAAGTAATACTAGTTATCCCGGCCCGGTTGTTTACTGTCACCAATGTCCAGTGACAACTGAATAGTCCAGATCTACACACCGTCACCTACACCCTAAATGTTTCAGTGCACACACTATGTACGCTTACCTTGCTGGTCTATCCAGTTACTCGTATGGATTGTTTATATGCGTCTTTTAAATCTACACATTCGCTTCCCTTCATTGATTTCGCTGCATGCTGTACGATTACTCGAAACCCCTCGGGATTCAGTTGACGATTCCCGCCAAAAGTCATTTGTGTTGTACTGAATACTTGTTTACAAGTCCTAGGCTCTACTAATTGAATATGCCAATTTCTTAACATAATGAATAGGTAGGGGAAACATTCAGAAATTGATTAAAAATACCAAGAGATGGTCACAGTGTTTTGTTTTATACCAAACTAGCCGGGTTAACCCCAATGCAATCTCTACCCAGAATTATCATTCCTTACACTCACTTATGGTTTTGACTTCAGTTGCAAAAATATACGTAAATAAATAAATATTGAGCAGATGCCAAGTCTTTTTGTGACAAAAGAAGCATTATTTTGGGTTGTAACGAGGATATTGGGTGGTCCTATTGCACCAGGCCAATACATAGGTACATGAAGAATATGTAGTAATGGAAAAAAAATCTATAAATAGTTGCTTGTCCTACATTTTCCCGCTATTTTATAAGATAGTTTTTAGTTTTATTAGCCGTAAAAAAGTGGATTTACATTTAGAATAACATTACTTATTTTGATACGTGAGAGCAAGTGACGACAACTCTGGGTAGAGATTGGGTTAAGGAGGTATGCTACACCACAGAAATTTGTTGTAGATGGAAAGTGGAGGATATGTACACAATATTTTGAAATTGAAAATTTTCAAATTTACTTTATTTTGTCAAAAAATACAGTTTTAGTAGAAGGTAATCTGATTTTTTTTTTTTAAACTCCTGCTGGACTCGAACCTGCGACCTACAGTTCAGCAGTCGGTATTCTAATCAACTGAGCTACCCGGCTATGTATTTAAATGGAAAAGGAAAAGTCAGATATTGCTGCTATCGATTTTTTTCATCCATGTTTTTAAAGGAAGTCAGCCATTATGACGATGTAGAGTACTACCTTAACCCTTGTCTCGTTCACATAAGTGCTTATGTGGACAGGACTTCCGGTACCCTCCTTCCTTGAATTTCTTTTGTATCTTGAGTGTAGTTTTAGAAAATATGTTTATACTTCGAAATGTTTTATTTTCAATGGAATACACAAATCTTGCATAGAAACTGTTTTTAAAAAGATTATAATTTCCATGCGAGCTTTGTGTATTCCATTGAAATAAAAACACTTTGAAATTACTTATTTTACCAAAAATATGGTGTAAAAATGTAAACAATTTATTGTGTATTTTTAATAAAATATGTAACTTCAAAGTGTTTTAGTTCAATGGAATACACAAATCTCGCAATCTAATTAAAGTTAGATCACATATATATCGTTACGACGTCGCGCACATATATATCTACTGGTGTTATTTTACGTTACGCTTATAACGTCATGAATTGTAGGGAAAAAATCACAAAAACAATGTCACATTTTTAAAAATTCAAGCTTTAGTATCATATTTAAAGCAAATAATCAGTGATCTAGAAATTCTAAAATAAATCTCAATATGAGTATGGTGTTCATTTATAAGAATTATGAATTCTAAATTCAAATGGAAAAAACTTTTTTTTTTGGACGAAACTCTCTTAAAGTACATACTGTAATCAGTTACAATGGATTAATATTTTGAACAAAATACCCAAAAGTGTGTTCATCATATCATTTGCCATTAAATAAAATGTTGATAATTGAAAATTATCAGTTTTTATACTCTTTGATTCATGTCAGCACATTCTCTACATATTTATGACATAACAATTTCGTCAATTGCATGCAAAATATTCAAATGGACCCCCTCGTCTAAAGCAATATTGATCTTTGCATCTAATTCAGAGCATATGTAAACCACCGCACCTGCGGGTACCACTACTCTTCGCCGGGGAACAAGTTTATATGACAGAGGATTCTGCTTGTTATTGTCATAGTACAGTCCAGTGATGACCTCAATACCAGCTGGTAAAGTCGAGCCCCACGAATCGGTTTTTTCGCTGTCCAACATATGAACGGGTTCATGAACTTTCAATAAGTAATATTCGTGATCAGGGTCATCCGCATACACGGCAATGACTGTCCCTTGGACACAAGTTCGGACAAGGATTGCTCTTTGTTATCCGATTTAACATTGATAATACCGGTTTCGTAGACCATCTCAATACCTCTAAATTCTCCAGCTTTTGAAACATTCGGACATTCGTCGAAAATTTGTGATATTCATTTTTCACAAAAGCAAGACAGTTCTCGCGTGATGATTTGTGAAGATGAGTTGTCAGCGATAACTTGGTGCACAGACCTGATGTTTGAAACAGGTTTAAATTGTAAGTTACATTCTCGTGGGATGGAGTCCAGAAAACGAAATATTCGTCTTCTACAAACAGATTTGGTCGTTATCAACTTTGCGATAGCAAATTCATACACGTCTAGCCCATTTTGTATATGGGCTTGTCACGCAAATCTGCCTGTCTTTTGAGGAGTCCTTCAGCAGCATCTTGAGGTCCTGTAATACAAACATCGAAATGAATACATGTAATATAAAGGAATCTATAAAACAATTAGATCTACGTGTAATTTTGAATTAGAGCAAACATTCTTAAGGTATATCATTAGGGAATCATATTTGTGGCATGGAATGATTATTTGCATCAAAAGAAGTTTTTAAGAATCAAAATACACTAATAATAACTTATTTTAACAAATCATTGTACATGAAACTACGGTACTTAACCTTAAGCATGTGCAGTCTCAACAAAATTTCGGGTGAAATGCTTGAAGCCGAAATCCCGACATGAGTTACTGATGTCCCCAAAGCAATGCCGACTTTTATATTGCGCAGCACATCCATCTGTAAACTCGTGCATGGCTTCAACAGGGTAGGAAATGGATTCCAAGTATTCGGATATAGATTTCCTAACTTCATGAACAAAATACTGATCGTGCTTTTAGCCATTGCTTATTACAAAGAAGTGCTCGGTAATAATCTCCGGATTTTCTTCGGAACTTTCCACACCATCAATACCAAATAGTGCATGACGGTGTATTATCGTGACTTCAATTTTTTTATAGTATGAGCTCTGGGGTTGTTTCAGTTCTGTACAGCGGTAGTTTTCCGAAAAATCATGGACACAGACACAGTGGCATAGTGGAGGATTGGAAACGAGTGTTTGAAATTGGTTGTGTTGCCAAGTTGCTCGATGTTGATGCAACGAAAACGATTTTAATAGTTGCAATAAATGTGAAAATAAATCACTGACTTTTGATTCCTTTTTAACCAGAACTAGTTTCTTAATTGCTTTGTTTCCCTTTATCTTGATGTTAACTTTTTCAAATCTTTCCCATTTAACCGTTTCCTCAATTTCTGTATTTCCCGTTTCCTCTGGAAATAAGTGTAGTTTATGTATACAACATTTTGAACAATCTTATGGACTCAAATACTGGACCTTCGTTTCCCGTGTAATTTACATTTGCGTGGAGAATCTTTTTTCGAAAGTCCATACACGATTTCAATGCACTCTTTATTTCAACGTGGTACCTACAACAGCAGGTATGTCTGTCTTTTGAGCGGGCCTGTCGTACAAAATAAGGCTTGCAGTTCTCAAAAGATCTCTGGGAAATTTTAATATCCGGATTCTTAAAAATAAAGTGGGTTTTTTTTTTTTTTTGGTGTTTGGGGCAAAGCCTCTTTTAATTTTTTTTAATGCCCGGTGCTTACTTGTTCTGTTTTTGAACACACCTTTCAAAATTTCTGTAACATTTTCTGAACTTGCAGGCATTGTAACATTTCTATCTTTTAATGAACTTCTATATTTTCTGTTTCTTTCTTTCTCATTTCAGCCCGTTTTGTTCTGTACAAGCGTTTTTTCGCTGCCTCTGGTGTTTGTTTATATTCAGTCCGATTGTTAGTTTTGTTTTTATGATACGATGTTAACTGTCGTTCGCGGCGTTTTTGGACACTTGGCTTGCGAAGACGGTGTATGTTGTAACTTTCTTTTCGGTGGGTGTAACCAGAGTTAACTTTTTCTTCATATCATCATGCAGTCCACTAGAAAAATCAATTATAATTGAACTGAGATTCTAAATTAAATTTCAAGCCTGAATATCACAAACAACAAAGTAAATTTTAATCAGTAAAGTTTGCAACTATTTGATATTCTCATTTACATATATCAAATATTTTAACATGTAAATACAGTGAAATATCTTTTCCGTGACAACAATACAAAAAGCATTGCCGAAAAACAATGTCCCTCTTCTTAGATGACGTCAGTTTTGGAACATCTTGATGATATAAGAACATAGCAAATAATTCTCTGATCAGAAATGTTAATGTACCGACTGCATTTATATACATGTACAAGCGACATTTCAAATCAAAGAATGATTACATCGCAAAGATGGTTTGATATTAATCTTAAATCCAAATGACACTTTCTTAAACTCATCACATTGTGATTAGTTCATTGCCCCCTACCTCCACTGAAAGCTGTACCCCCTAGTGGCACACACTAAAATTGAAGTTTTCCCCGTTTATTTGAAGTGAAATTTCGGAAATCATAGAAGTATCTGCTACAGTGTTATGTTCAGAAACAATGCGTATAAGTTATATTATGTGGAGTGGTAGTATAATTGAAAATTTCACCAAATATCGATCAAATTTGCATCCTTACGTGTGGTTGCCGAATATTGTTGAAGTGTTCACCTATTTCTAACACGAACTGCGAGGTGGGAAACGAGTAAGAGTAAGCGGGGACATCACTGTGTTCCGTCGTATGTTAATATAAGACTAGTTTTATCTCTATAGCTGTAACCAAGCTAAATATGTCAACTTGTCTAGTAAAACACGCTTCGAATTCCGTACCCCCTACGGTCACTATTCCGCACCCTCAAATGTGGGGTTGTACACGGTGCCTTTTGTACGTCTTAGGAATAGTTTTTTTTTAAAGATAATATTGCAAGCAAAAATTATTAACAAAATGTTTGTAAATAGTGCATTTCTATTCAGTCTGCATATTCTTATGTAAATTTTTAATAAAATTGTCCTTGAGTCGTTGCTGTAATACTGGCAAACAGACATGGCTATTTTTAAAGTTACTCATACCATGCCACATATAGCTACGTCACAAACAATCAAGTTGATCCTTAATAAAAGTAGCCCAGTTACGACTCTTGTGCTCTGTATTTTCACAGATATTGTATAAACATTCACATGCAGCATTAGGAACACAATTTTCAGACTGCAACCAAAACTTAAACATTCTCAAAATACTAACATGATACAATGGTAAACGCCTTGTTTCAGAATATATCATGGTTGTAAGAACACCAAGTGCCAATTTTAAAAATTCCAAGTCCACCTTTTCAGTGCCAGGTCCTTTGTGTAATTCCCACACTTCACATCCGTAGTTCCAAATACATGTACTACTGACATAAAATTCGAAAAGGGGAGAATAGGGTATAATGATTTGAATACAGATGTTTTATTGTTGTTTTAAGGGGGGAGAACGCTTTGCGACCTTGTGATGCCAACTGTTTCTGCGTTACCAAACTGTTATCATTAAAATCCAGTCAAACACCCGAGGAAACAAATTGATCTAATATTTATTTCTAACCCCCCCCCCCCCCCCCATTTACACCCATTTCTCATCTGTAGGAATATTCCCACCATTTCCTAATACAACAATTTTACTTTTTGCTACATCTATAATTAACCCCTATTCACCTATTTTGTAATTCAACAACCGATTCTGCAGGCAACACTATATCATCAACATACGTCAAAATATAAAGACTTAACAGGAAAAGTATTCCCACAAGCTTCAAAGAACTGCTGCAAATAATTATTTCATTCACCGACCGTATAAAAATGTTAATTTTGTTTGAGAACAAGTATCGATGATCATCATATATTGTCACGTGAAAATTTGATCCCCTATCGTCGCCTCGTCTTACCCTCCAGGTCATGATTTGAATAGATTGGAATCTGCACTACCCGGTGATGATTGTATATATTAATATGACTTCTCCATACATTACCATGTAAAACTTTGATCCCCTTTCAAAATGAAGTACCATTGTACACTCCGGGGCCATGGTATGAACAAACTTTCATATGTACAACTCCGGAAGAACATCTGATCAGGATTGGTTGAAACAATGCTTTAAACCTTGTGTCCATTTTCAACAACAAACAAAATATATTTTTGTTGAGAATCATTAATACTTATTGCAGGTATAAAAGATAAGTTTCTATTTGTTTTAAAAATATACATATAATAACATAAGTAACCCCGTACAAACGCATAGCCTCTTAAAACCTGCATATCATATAACCGACCGCCTTCTGGCAGCCTGTCATAACTGTAGATCAGTTGGTTGATTGCCCTTTTTTATTAATTAAATTTCAAGGTCATTTACATACAATACAAAAAAAAAAACAAAAAACAAAAGCAGGGAGACAACATTTTCCCTTGTAATAGACCGATGTGGTTTTCAAATAATTGTTAAATGTGACTGGAAGATTTTACACAAGTTCTAACCCTACCATACAATGGTTAGCAGCTTCCCTAGTATACGGTAGTGTTTTAATTTTCTATATATTTTTTTCTATTAAGGTAACTCCATACTCGCAGTTTTATCTGATACAAGTTTAAAATGTATTTTTATTTCCATTCATTAGAGTTAAAACTAATAAATTATCAAAATAAAATATATAGGTCATCACACTTATTAAGATGCGAGACATACATGAACAGAATCATATACCACCGTCAGAAAATTACAATTTTCCTTGAACAGTGTTATCAAAATTGCATAAAAACTGGTTATGACGATGTAATAGCATTCAAAACAATTGAATGACACTGTTTCTTCACAAATATATACAAGATGTCTATAAAAATGAAAGAAATCTATTGCATAATAGACTTGATAAAGAAATAAATAAAACAGCTATTGCCCTTGGATTCAATATTTTGAAACATATCATTGATTATTCATCTATAACTTAAACCTTTGAAAGAGTTTATTTTTAACAAGACTTTTTACAATAATTAGTGGAAAAGACTTCAACAAAATTTATGTTCCTGTCATGCATAAATCTAAATAAATCATTGATTTTGCAAAATCTGATGACATCACAGGAGGGTGGAATTTAATTGGGTCGAATGCCTTTTTATAATCACGAAGCAACAATTATAAACGGTTTTTATATTGGTGTGATTGTGTTATAAGACAATGCAGCGCAACAATCTCCGTACTACCTTGGATTGAAAACCAATTGTGCATCTGAAATAATATCACACGAAGCTGGCCATGAGACGAGTGTTCGGTTTAGTATGGATGTAAACAATTTGCAGAAACGACTATTAATAAGACTTTTACATGAGAAGAAAAATTCCCTTGCTGTGGCCTTCACCTTGACATTTAGATATCGACGACGTTTTATCTAATGAACAATAATCATTTTCATTCATATGTTGATTCGATATATCCCAGTGAACTCGAAATAAAAGACACCACAGAGTCGTCCACTTCCGCTTAACATCGTATGTACCGTATATATGTATATTTTCTCCATGTTATTTTTTGCAATAGGAGAATAAATTGAATCGAAATGGAAACAACAACAACCAAAAACACAAAAAGAAATAAATTTTAAAAAATCCTGAGTATTAGTACATAAGTATCTTTAATGAGAGATCACTATTGGTTTCATTATCTTCAATGAGAGATCACTATTGGTTTGATTGTTTTTATTTTCTAATTTGGTTCACCCAAGCGTAACTTGGTCATGTCCTGGATTCTGAACGTTTAAGGATTCTCTTACAGATAAGATCTACATTGAATAAAGACCAATAATGACAGCTGCAAACAAATTATATTATGTATTCAAGAACCCAGAGGTATGAAAGGACTATATTTGAATATGTTTGGTCCGAAGTTGTGATCAATTTTCCCCACCTTATACGCAAGAGCATGTTCTGCATATGATCAATTTTTAAATCGAGGCTGGCTACTGATGAAATAAGCTGATGTTACAGGGGCAATTAAACAGTCTCGTTTAAAACCAGCAATTCGCAAATTCGTACAACATGTTATTGAGTCGAATGCTGTTTAACGTGTTTCATACTAATTGTTAGGCTGTCCTACACATTCTGATTTTGACTACGGATTACTCTGTTTACCTGATCAAGACAGGTCTCACAACGGATATGACCGATCTACATGGGATACCTACTCCTCCTAAGCACCTGCTCTCAACCTTGTTTCCATGGATCCGTTTTTGCAGTTTTATATGTTTTTGAAAAAGGTTTTATGAGATTGCTCGCCGTTCGTTATCTTAGACCTTTTCACACAATGAATATTATCTAAAGGCAAGGAATTCATAGTCCTCTGCGTCTCTGTACACAGAGTTGGTTTGTGTGCAAACGACCTCTTGCGGAAGTTTGCCCTAGATTACTTTTACTTATACAAATGTGATTACACTTGTATATCAAGGACACTATTCTCTTGTAAAAACCGTAAACAAACTCCTGGAGAGCTTCCTGTTTGTCCCTTATCAATAAAAACCACATAGCCACCACAAAAAAGCTTACATAATTTTTTTTTATTCTCTCTCTCTCTCTCTCTCTCTCTCTCTCTCTCTCTCGTTTTTATACTTGGTATAATCGCAAAGCTCATGCACAGTTAGTATCAATCCTTGTCTCATACGGAAACGCCCGAATCCAGAGATTTTCCGGATTACTTTGCCTCAACCATTTTTTGACTTGCACCTTAACAACACCAATATTCGTTGGGGAAAGTAGTCCCGGAGAATCGACACTGTACGGAGTTTGAGTTGATTTTGAGGGAACTGGTAATCTATGGAGCGCCAAATTAACATAAACTCAACTAATTGAAGATATCTTTAATTATTTGAAGATATCATCAATTCATTTGATGCGCGCAACAATTGAATTAAAGATCTCTTCAAATAATTAATGATATCTTCAATTCTGAATTATTGCGCGCATTAATTGAATTGATGATAGCATTAATTCTTCAACTGAATTGATGCGCGCTTCAATCGAATTAATGATTTCTTCAAATGAATTAATGATACCAACAATTGAATTGATGCGCGCTACAATTCAATTGAAGAGAGCAATAATTGATATAATGCGCGCATTAAATCAATTGATGAGAGCAATAGTTGAATTGATGCGCGCATTAATTCATTTGATGAGAGCAATAATTGATTTAATGCGCGCATTAATTCAATTATTGCTCTCTTCAATTGAATTAATGATATCTTTAATTCATTTGAAGAGAGCAATAATTCTTTTAGAGAGAGCAACTATATAATTAAAGATATCTTCAATTCAACATATTCACAATTGAATTAATGATATCTTTAATTGAATTGTTGCTCTCTTTAAAAGAATTGATGCGCGCATTAATTCCTTATACAAAAGCATTGTAAATGATTTAAAGATATCTTCAATTGAATTGAAGAGATCATCAAATTATTTATACCGAGCTCTAAATTAATTATTGCGAGCAATATTTCTACTAAATTGATGCTCTCATCAAATGAATTGAAGAGAGCAATAATTGAATTAATGTGCGCATCAAATCTATTATTGCTCTCATTAATTCAATTAATGCGCGCATCAATTGAATTGAAGAGAGCAGTAATTGAATTAATGCGCGCATTAAATTAATTATTGCTCTCATTAATTCAATTGATGCGCGCATTTAATTCAATTGATGAGAGCAATAATTGAATTGAAGCGCGCATTAATTAATTTGATGAGAGCAATAATTGATTTAATGCGTGCATTAATTCATTTAAAGAGAGCAATAATTGAATTGATGATATCTTCAAATAATTAAAGATATCTTCAATTATTTGAGTTTATGTTAATTTGGCGCTCCATAGTAATCAGGCTGCGGATGTACACTCCAGGGATTGCGCAACAACTTGCTCGGGACGTATATATAAACTTTACTGTCGTTACAAAAATTTTGTATCAAATCATAGATAAATTCTCAGAATCCCTTACTACATGCTTTCAAATGCTAAATCCTTCAAGTTAATTACTATACGTACAATATTTCGAAGACACTATTTTTTGGGGATAGTTTTATAGAAGAAAGTTTTAACATTCTCCCTCACAGTGCTTTGCATTTGCGGTTTCTTTATCATCACAAATGAAATATGGGATTGAATCTACGAATTCTGTTCTTAGGATTGGACTATACCAAGAAATCTATGAATTATGTCATAGGATTAATCTTTGAGTTTTGTTCTAAGGTTGAATTATACGCAGAAATCTATGTTTGTTCTAAGAGTGATTAATATCCAGAAATATATGAATTCTGTTCTAAGATTTTATCATACCAAGAAATCTGTGAATTTTGTTCTGACTGATAAATTTTGCTTGTACGTTACTTTGGGTGCCATTGGTTTGTTTTTTCATTCATGTATAGAGACCTTCAGGTCACCAAATTGAAAGTGAAGTGGTACGGATATTTTAACCCATGCATGCGGCATTTACGGCTGTAGCAGTGAGGGTTCTTAATGTGTCAACGCCCGCCGTGAAACAGGGCTTCCATTTTGAAGGTCATATTCAAAAGACCCGTCACTTTCACTTTTATTTTACCACTAGGCTACTGCCACCAAGCATTAAATAAATTTTAAAAAATACACATTAAGAAAGATTTAGGAAGATTTAATTTTGATAAGGAGCCTCAATTTTTTTTTCCACTTTAGCGATTTGAATTTCATAAATACTTTTTGAAAGACTTTAGGATTTTTTTTTATATTAAGACAGCTCTTGTGTAAAAACATTTTGATACCAGCATTATAAGCACAAAAGTGACAATAGGTATAGAAAGAGATTACGAAAAGTTTTCTTACTTGGTTTGTTGAATTAAACCAATTTGCTTTAAATTCATTACACATTTATGAAGGGGATTCAATAGCGTTCTGATTACCACTATCTAACGTGTCCCTAATTTACCAGTTTTAAACAGAAAACGGTTACAGACAGTTTTAAAAGTGCATGCACACTGTACACACAATAACAAGCACCAGTAATAGTACCTCGACCTCCACCCTTTTGTTATATGAAGGTCAACAAAAGGCCAATGGTCTTATTTGTCTCAGGGACGTCACCTTTGCATGTTCTACATTGTATTCGCCGTCTAACGACCACCTCTATCTGCTTAATCAAAGTAAACCGTTGTCGAGATTAGGGGGGATGAGTGGATTTCACCGTGTAACAGTTAAGACTTACTGCATACCTCGGGGCAACAGGTGAATTGAGTGTGTTATTACGTAACCCTTTCCATAATTCGTTATCATAAATAATAAAAACATGCAAAGATCAAGAAATTCCTTTAATTTAATTTTGTAGCAATGTCAACAGCATTGTGATGGGTTTTATTCTCTCTCTAAAACTTTCAATAAATTGCGGGGGGGGGGGGGGGGGGGGGGGGGGGGGGGGGGGGGGGGGCAACAGAGTGTTGCTAAAACGCGGAACGGAACGAAAAATTATTTATGCAATGTTATGAGGACGTCAGCATTTTGTAAAATCAAAAGGCTTATTATAAACAAGGGAAGCAGAAATTACAGATAGAACGCAAGTAATCCACGGTTTCATATCAATACCTTATACTAATGCATATGTGTTTTAAATGGATGAGTGTACCAACAGGCGCTTAATTGCTTAATATTTTGCATAGTAAGTATTGATGAAATAATGCCAAAATAATGGGGAAAATAATAAAAAGAATTGTATTTGGTGTAGACAGACATTTGAGAATGGAACAAGCTGGATTCAGGGCAGGAAGAGGCACTACGGAACAGATATTTGTCCTACGTAATATTCTAGAACAAGCTATAGAATGGAACTCCAACCTCTATCTATGCTTCGTCGATTTTGAAAAATCCTTCGACAGCGTACACAGGGAAACCCTTTGGAAGATCATGAAATCTTATGGAATACCAGACGAAATAATCAGTATGGTTAAATTAATGTATGAAGACAGTGAATGCGCAGTTGTTGATGGAAATGGTACAACAGAATGGTTTAATGTTAAATCTGGTGTCAAACAAGGATGCAACATGTCAGGTTTCTTGTTCCTCCTGGTAGTTGACTGGATAATGAAAAAGACAACAGCAGATAACAACTCAGGCATAAGATGGAATATGACAACAAAATTAGACGATCTAGATTTTGCAGACGACATCCAGCAGCAAAGATCATATGCAACAAAAACTGAACTCTCTAAACAGATACGCAGCTAGAACAGGTTTAAAAATCAATACAGGAAAAACCAAAGTTATGCGTCTAAATGCTGCAAACATCACACCAATAACCATCAATGGGAACAACATAAACGATATGGATGAGTTCATTGACCTCGGAGCAACAGTAAGCAAGACAGGAGGTACTAATGAAGATATAAAAAGAAGAATTGGCCATGCAAGAGTAGCATTCCATAAGCTACGCAAGATCTGGAGCAATAACCAACTCAACAGAAAAACAAAAATGAAGCTCTTCAGCTCAAATGTAATAGCTGTGTTATTGTATGGCAGCGAGACCTGGAAAATGACAAAAAGGGACGAAAAACTTGTAGATACCTTCCAGCACAAATGTCTTAGGAAAATCTTAAAGATCTACTGGCCAATGACGCAGTATTAAGTCTTCCCCGGAAGACATGTGTCGCCTGCTAGTTCATTCTATATGTAATATATCACGTATAATGTTGAAAAAGTAAATTATTGAAATGGTTTTTGTCACTAAACAGGAAGTTGATAAGCGACAGATTCGAAAATGTCTTACACAATACAGTTGGCCACACTGATGCTCTGTGCCAAATATCAGGGAGTTGCCCCATGTGGTTCTTGAGAAAACTGTGACAGAAATGTTTTTGCTGTAAAAAATTCTAAGTCCCGGCAAACAGGAAGTTGATAAGCGACAGATTTGAAAATGTCTTACACAATACAGTTGGCCACAGTGATGCTCTGTGCCAAATATCAGGGAGTTGCCCCATGTGGTTATTGAGAAAACTGTGACAGAAATGTTTTTGCTGTAAAAAATTCTAAGTCCCGGCAAACAGGAAGTTGATAAGCGACAGATTTGAAAATGTCTTACATAATACAGTTGGCCACAGTGATGCTCTGTGCCAAATATCAGGAAGTTGCCCCATGTGGTTCTTGAGAAAACTGTGACAGAATTTTTTTTGCTGTAAAACATTCTAAGTCCCAGCAAACAGGAAGTTGATAAGCGACAGATTTGAAAATGTCTTACACAATACAGTTGGCCACAGTGATGCTCTGTGCCAAATATCAGGAAGTTGCCCCATGTGGTTCTTGAGAAAACTGTGACAGAATTTTTTTTGCTGTAAAACATTCTAAGTCCCAGCAAACAGGAAGTTGATAAGCGACAGATTTGAAAATGCCTTACACAATACAGTTGGCCACAGTGATGCTCTGTGCCAAATATCAGGAAATTGCCCCATGTGGTTCTTGAGAAAACTGTGACAGAATTTTTTTTGCTGTAAAAAATTCTAAGTCCCGGCAAACAGGAAGTTGATAAGCGACAGATTCGAAAATGTCTTACACAATACAGTTGGCCACAGTGATGCTCTGTGCCAAATATCAGGGAGTTGCCCCATGTGGTTCTTGAGAAAACTGTGACAGAAATTTTTTTTCTGTAAAAAATTCTAAGTCCCGGCAAACAGGAGGTTGATAAGCGACAGATTCGAAAATGTCTTACACAATACAGTTGGCCACAGTGATGCTCTGTGCCAAATATCAGGGAGTTGCCCCATGTGGTTATTGAGAAAACTGTGACAGAAATTTTTTGTGACGACGACGACGCCGCCGCCAGACGACGACGGATAGTGATCCCTATATGTCGCCACTGCGTAATGCAGGCGACACAAAAATACCAAATGTAGCAGTTAGAGAGATTATAAGCAGGAGTAGCAAAGATCAGCACTATGATAAAAACACGCAGATGGCAGTGGATTGGACATGTGCTACGGATGGATAAAAGAACACACCCATATGTAGCCCTTAGTTGGACACCAGAAGGAAAAAGAAAGAGAGGAAGACCGAAGGAAACGTGGAGAAGAACAATAGAAAGAGAGAGGAAAGAACTAGGTTTTGGGTCATGGACAGAGGCAGCAAGATCAGCCCAGGACAGAAGTAAATGGAGAGGACTTGTTCATGGCCCTATTCTCCACGAGGAGAGAAGGAATTAAGTCAAGTCAAGTATTGATGAAAATATCAAGCAAGCACCCTGTGGGTACCATCCCTATTCCCAGCTTTGTCATTTTCTCCCTCCCTCCCCCAGATTGTGACAGTATGTTGTTTCACAAATGATGGGGGAAAAAAATAAACATACTGTAAAATATAAAATAATTTTTCAACAATTTTCCCTAAACATAGCCTTTTTAAATCGAACATGCTTTTAATCGAACTAGTTGTGTACAATTACAATATACATTCATGTACCACATCAAATTCTATTTAAGCCAAAGCATCCGTTGTGTATAAAAGGTTTGCCTCATTTGGGATGAATTTATGTGAAAGTTCGTACACTTACCAATATCCTGCGTATTGCAAGATGGAGGGTTTTTCTTGTATGTTTGTATAAAGGGCAATCAAGTAAAAATGAATGAGTTTCATCCTCAAGAATGGTAGCAAAATCTGTTTTCTCTTGGTATGACAGGATTACAAGCAATATCTACCTGTCCTGTTCTATATATATAACTGATGTGTACTTTTAAGATAAAAGCATAGGCTCTTGAGAACTGGAAGACACAAATATGGTTGTAATTCTAATTTTGTATTCAGATAGTGTAAATTCAAGTTTGCTCAAATCAATAGATCAAAGTTTTATACGGGAATATACAGGATATTTATCAAAACAAATTCTTTTCAATGTTAGCAGGGTCACACTAAATCAAAATGAAAACGTTCCCAAGCAATATGAAGTCATGTTTCCTTTAAGCCCCCCCCCTCCCCCCCCCCCAAGTCAGAAGGGGGGGGGGGTTGTTTAATCTGTCTGGAACTTGAACCATGCTCATAACTTTTGAATGGTGAGTGCTAGAGCTCTCATATTTCAAATGTGCATTCCTTGTGACATGACTTTTCTTTTGGTACCAAAGTTGTTGATCTTGTGACCTTGATGTTTAACCAACTTTAAAGAAAACCTACCTAGACAATATCTTCTAAATTATTCAATGTAGACTTTGTATATATATTCCTTTTGGCAAGATCTTGCATTTCATATCATGATCTTTGACCTTGTATGTAACGGGTACTTCATGTCCGTAGGTTGAGGCCACAATATGGAATAAAACTTTTCATAGGAATACAGATTGATAAAAAAAAAAAAAAAAATCTGTTAAAAATTGCAACAGCATGGCCAAAAAGAAATTTTGTTTTAGAATTTCATGAAAAGTTTTGATTTGTTGTGCATTTCAACACTGTATACATGTTTGACATATTCAATGGATTTATGAGCTTTTTGATGGTTTTGTCATAGCAATAATTTTCATCTGGCAGTTTTCAAAACTCTGGTCTGGCATCAAAGTTTAGCCAGTTGACCGTTGTTTTCGTGTTCATTTTTAAGTAAAACTACTGACTTTCGCGTAATGTAGAAGAAACTAAGCAGCACCAAATAATCAACAATCTTAGTGTATATACTCCAAAACTCTGTCAGTCCCGCTAAAATCCAACAATCATAGTGTATATACTCCCAAAACTCTGTCAGCCCTGCTAAAATCCAGCGAGCCCACAGAAACGATGTACAATATATACACACAATAATCAACAATCTTAGTGTATATACTCCCAAAACTCTGTCAGCCCCGCTAAAATCCAGCGAGCCCATAGAAACGATGTACAATATATACACACAATAATCAACAATCTTAGTGTATATACTCCCAAAACTCTGTCAGCCCTGCTAAAATCCAGCGAGCCCACAGAAACGATGTACAATATATACACACAATAATCAACAATCTTAGTGTATATACTCCCAAAACTCTGTCAGCCCTGCTAAAATCCAGCGAGCCCATAGAAACGATGTACAATATATACACACAATAATCAACAATCTTAGTGTATATACTCCCAAAACTCTGTCAGCCCTGCTAAAATCCAACAATCATAGTGTATATACTCCCAAAACTCTGTCAGCCCCTACTAATTTTCTTCCATGTTCATTTTTACTTTCTGATCAATCAACCAAATTGGAAAAAATCAATAGACACAATCTCCATTTCAGAGCAATAGTTGGTAAAATGACTTGTGTAACCAAGGCTTTTCACGGTACAAGATTTCCCACTCTAAACCGCTAAAAATTAATAACCGAACTAACATTAAAAGTTCTTTAATGACTAAGGTAAAAATAATCATAACTTCAAAACCTGATTTAAATTGAAATCGAAAATGAAGGATTCTAGGTAAAAATGGATGCATCCAAGTGGGCTGATGCTCGATTTAGTATGTCTAAGGAGTACGGGCGGACTGGAATTTCGTACACTGGTATCAATAGCATTAAAGAAGTTGTCATTTAAATGTTTTACACATATATGCACTATATACCAAGATCTTTGGCCCTGCCCAGGCTTGGATTTCTTGAAAAAATCTCAAACTTAGGTTTGAGTTTTTTCTTTTATTTGAGCAGTCAAAATTGGAGTACAAATCTGAGACTAAACTCAAAGTTCTTTCGAGAAATCCAGGTCCGGAGTCAGGACCTTTACCCCGAGAATCATTAAATTTAGTTTTGGTAGAGTTTTTTCTGCTCTACATGACTAGGCATATAGTTTTTCTTACAGATGTGTAGTTAAAGAGAAGATGGAAGACGTTTGAAAATTGACCAATTCCCCCCCCCCCCCCCCCCCTCCAGCACACAGTTGTGCGGGAGTACTGAAATTTATATCCCCCTTGTCCCAAAGAAGTTTCATACCAAATTTGAAAAGAATTGGAATGGTAGTTACTAAGACATTTAAAAATGTTCAATTGTTAACGCCCAATGACAGACGCAGACCAATTGCAATATGTAACCTCCGCTGATTGACTTCCCTCCCCTGAAATTACTTCCTACAAGCCAGATATACACAAAACAATCTCCACGTCAACACAGCACAAACAACAAAGGATATAAAAATATCCGTAAACATAATTTAATGCACAGTAAAAACAAAACATAACTTTTAAGATTTTCTTGAAGCTGTTGTATTCATTCGCTCTTGATGTTTTGTACAATTACCACCATAAACTGTTCATGTTCATAAACACACATATTAAATCTCTTCCTAAATTCTGCTTTACTCTACAATGATGTATTCTCCTTTAATTTTGTGAGGGGCCACAGTAAGATTTAGGGGTGCAGGTCCCTTTCGGATTCGGCCTGAGGCATCATAGTGAGAACCATGACAGGGGCAATACATCCCACCAGGAAAACTACCCTGGTCCTGCAGAGGGATACATCCTGAAAATAAAGAAATGCTATAATTTAGATTAGTTACAGAAGAAAGAAATACTATAATTAGTTGCACAGGAAATGAATGTGTAATTAGTTACACAGGAAACAATAAAAGCCTTTTTTTAAGAAGTCCTGTAGTAACCTAGACCTCTGGATCCTAAAACCATTAAGGTTCTCCTTCTTTTGATAAGAATGCTCTCTGTGAAGTATAAAATCAATCAAACAAAAAATGTGATCTGTAGGGTGTCTACAAGCTTTCCTATGAAGTCCCGTAGTGACATTGACCCTTAGTCCCCAAAATTAATAGGGTTTTTCCTCTCTTGATAACAAAGGTACATGTAAATATGCTGTAAACAGTTACACAGGAAACAAATGATGTAAATAATTACACAGAAAACAAATGATGTAAAGAATTACACAGAAAACAAATGACTTAAACACACAGAAAACAAATGATGTAAAGAACTACACAGGAAACAAATGATGTAATTTCTTTCAAGCTCATGAGAAAGCATGTTATCACAGAAGAGACATCACATTAAATCAGTTGAGCTCTCTGAGTTACTGGGTTCTGAGTGATGGAAGTAAGACTGTTGCCTCCTTTATTCAATGTGATCAAGGTACAAATTTTCATTGGTGTGAAAAAAGAATTTCAGAGAGAAATCTGTAATCCTGTTTTTTAGAGAGTGTTGAGACTCTACTCTTTAAAAAACATAAAAAAGTTTCCCCAGAAGTTCTGGAGAAGCTTAGATTATCCAGAACCATCTAAAGATAAATAAGTAGTCTCTATTTGACAAAGAACTATAACTCTTAATGATTGCATATAATCATGACTTATACAATTTTGTAGTTTCTTATGGTGTTCTCAGATCAACGATCAATTATCAGTTGATAAATGTAGAAACATAACATCAGCATCGTCCTATATCTGACCTTCCTTCAAATCAATGACAAACCTTAAAGGGACTGATTCACGATTTTCCTGCAAATTTTATTTTTCACATTAAATGATAACAAGAGGTACTGTGAACAATGCTCACTAAGAATACCCCCTGTTTACCCCAATCTCCTAAAGGGTGTTGGTAATAGGTATAAACTACCTCTTTTCTGAGTGTAAAAAACAAATGGCATGACAAACCAAACCATATTGCTACTTCGATGTCCAGTGCGCGTGACCTTTGACCTTTTGACCCAAAAATCGATAGGGAACATCTTCATCCTATGGGTAGTCCATATGTATGATATGGTGACTGTAGGTGGAAAGGATAACGCTTTAGAGCCCGGAAACCATATTGCTACTTCAATGTCCAGTGTGCTTGACCTTTGGACCCCAAAATTGATAGGGAACATTTTCATCCCATGGGTAGTCCATATAAATGATATGGTGATGGTAGGTGGAAAGGATAATGCTTTAGAGCCCGGAAACCATTGCATCTACAGATGGACAACCTGATTCCAGTATACCCCCCCCCCCCCCAACATGTTGCGGGGGGGGGGAGAGGGGGGGTATAATAAGCTATATTGTTAATTTTTAACATTAAAATTGAAAAACATTTCTTTCGAAAAACGTGAACCAATCCCTTTAAGAATGACACAACCCTAATTCATTTCATTCTACACTGGAGAATGTCACCATAAATTCACATCATGTAATCAGAACCAAAATAAAGTCTCATCTTCATTGAACTTTATGTAAATTATATTCCTGGTAGCATATATTTTGGCACATTTCCAGCAATGCATGCATACTCCACAATTAAGAATGTAAGCTAGTTCCCTGCCCTTAAATTGATATGAATGGTATTTATAAACCATTATTATCAAACTCTGTGTAGTAGGTCTGAGTGTTTTGGGTTGCCTCACAATATGCATTAAAACATGATATGATGTGTTACAATTTTCATCACTTTAATAACTTGGGATTTCCTAGTTTTCTGTTCTTTATTTTCTAGTGGTAGTACAATAATAACATTTCCAAGATTAAAATCACAAACCTACTCTACCTAAACATAGTTCATTGTGTAAAAGTCACAAATGAAAATTACTAGAATAAGTAATATTCAAACTTAAGCTACACTCAAAATCATTCCAGATTAATGACAAATATGACTTTAACTAGATCATGATATCATACTAACGACATGATTGCGTATCATTCAGACTTACATTCAATATATATATATATATTATTACTACAGTAACTTGATCCGAAGAGTCGGATCACGTCGAATTGACAGGCGCGGATCATCAGATCACACAAGACGCGAAGCGTCAAGTTTGATCTGATGATCCACGCCTGTCAACGAGACCTGATCCAACTCTTCGGATCAAGTTCCTGTAGTAATGATAAATTTATTATATACCCCCTTATGCATTTTAAGTCCCCTTTATACAGTGTAAGATAATAAGTGTAATCCAAATTATCAAAAACACAGACATACTATGAAATTATGTTTGGTGTACGCCGTTTCGTTGGTGACACGGTCAATATTTTCCGCAAATAACGTTGCGTTGATGCATTGTGACGTCATTGTGACGTCATCAGTTTCAGAGGATACTGATATGGAATCAGAAAACCACAGTGTGGTGATCCGGAAAACCAGATCACACGCTGTGAAATTCAGTATCAAAAAACGAAACTTTGATGGGTATATGATAAAATGCTGTAAGGGCTGTTCCAGAAATGATCAAATGGGAGGGTCGGGCGGCAAACGATATTTTTTTGTGTGGGTGGTCGTATTTTTTCATATTTTAATTGGTCCGTGGTTGGACTGTTAAAAAATATTTATTATGGGTAGTGGGTAGTTTCTATTGTTTTATTTTGTGCCACGTGGGTGTTGAGTTTTCAGAATATTTTTATTGTCGCTCTTGTCGTGTTGGTTACAAAACGTCAGAGGGAAAATTGAAAACGTGCTTTCGAAATGCTGCTTTCGAAATCGGAAATCGGAAGTAACATAGAACTATTCAAGTTGTCGCTCTTTGCAGCGCATAACTTTCCATTACGGCACTCTTCAAATTAGAGGCGCGTTTAGTAGGGTCCCTTTGGACGTGATGGCGGCGAACTCTGTTCTGTAGATTATTACAGTTTACAGTGCATCGATTTTGGGAATATTTTGAAACCAATAGGTATTCCGTTTTCTAATAAAAATAGGCAAACCTTAGTTGATTTATACAAGGGTACCGATGCGTTATATTTATCAGTCGGTGTGATGGTGATATAGAGGCCTATGGGCGCAGGCTCCATTAGAAGACGAATGATTCGTGGAAAATCATATCCATACCCATTTCATGATAATAGCATCGTTTGGACTCCCAATCTTTCCAACATTTCCGCCATAGATGCCTTTGATTGTTGATGTGACATCGTTTCTACTATAAATCTGTAGAACTATAAATCTGTAATGCTTAGTTTTTGATCATTTTAGAACTATAAAATGTGCAGTGCTTAGTTTTTGATCCTTTTAGAACTATAAAATCTGTAATGCTTAGTTTTTGATCCTTTTAGAACTATAAAATCTGTAGTGCTTAGTTTTTGATCCTTTTAGAACTATAAATCTGTAGTGGTTAGTTTTTGATTCTTTTAGAACTATAAATCTGTAATGCTTAGCTTTTGATCCTTTTAGAACTATAAATCTGTAGTGCTTAGTTTTTGATCCTTTTAGAACTATAAAATGTGTAGTGCTTAGTTTTTGATCCTTTTAGAACTATAAAATGTGTAGTGCTAAGTTTTTGATCCTTTTAGAACTATAAAATGTGTAGTGCTTAGTTTTTGATCCTTTTAGAACTATAAAATCTGTAGTGTTTCAACTAAAACAAATCTTTAGTGAACTTTTACACAAAGCTAATCAAAACAAATCTCTAGTAGACCTTTATGGAGGATTAACAAACTCTTGAGTTTCCATTTCACCAAAATCATTCAAAATCAGTTGCTATTGATGAGAAGTAGTGGCTACCTAAGTGTGTGCAGACTCCAATCAATAGCATCCAGTCAGGTCTGAAAGATCGATCGGAATCGTGCTGAGGGTCACGCAGGGACAGAAGGTCCACAGCTTGCTCGGTCTTCACCTCCTCCTCTGTTCGGTGGCGGACAAACAACGGCATACCCTTCCAGGTAGTCAAAATGCTTGTACCCACAGGGATGTCCGACATCTTGATCTCTGTGATGGCCATGGCCCTGGCCGCATCGTTAATGTCCAAGTAACCAGCCAAATCCTGTACGATCTCCTTGCCCATGTACACCGTGGCAGCCGTCACTCCTACAAATACAGAAACATATCACTGTTCCACCCTTGGGCTTTATCACATACAGTCTAATCATTGTGATTTTAAATTGAAGCAATTTTGAAAAATGAATTTAGTATTCATCATTATGTGAACTTTGCCTTTATTAGGCCACAAGGAAACAATTTTTAGGGAGGGGGGGGGGGGGCACTTATAATTGTAAGATGGGATTCCTGCAATCCTCAGTGCTCAAAATAATTGATGGTCCAGGGCCAGTAAATCATGGATTTGGGCTAGTGCTTGTAAAGAACATGTGCCCTTGGGCCTAGTTAATACTTACCAAAATTCCTCAACAACTGGGCAAGTAAATATTAGATATGTGTGTGTCCAGATTTTTATCGCATGCAAAATTGTTTCTTGATCTGACCTTTGATAAGCTGTACTATGAGGTAACACAATGTAAACAAGAGATGTTTGTAAAACATATATGCCTATCCCCCCCCCCCCTGTTGCAAAATTGAAAACAAGAGGCCCAAAGGCCTAGAATCGCTCTTCTGATAAATTGTACAACCCCACCATTTCTATTCTTAGCCTCTTAGTATTCTAAATCTTTAGTTAAATCCTAAGAATTCAAAAAAGTAGGTCAATGTGACCTACTATTTGGTTTACACATTTTGAGAACCCAAGAAATATCAACTGACAAAGTTTGATGATTTTAGGCCAATTAGTATCTGAATATTGAAATATAGCTGTCAAATTCCAATCGTAGGTCATGGTGACCTACTTTTTGGTCAGCGAACTCCGAACATGCAAGACCCATCAACTGACAAAGTTTGATGACTGTAGGTCAAATAGTATCTGAAATATATAAATATAGGTGTCCAATTCCAAAAGTAGGTCAAGGTGACCTACTTTTTGGTCGAAACCCTTCGAACATGCAAGACCCATCAACTGACAAAGCTTGATGACTGTAGATCAAATAGTATCTGAAATATATAAATATAGCCGTCAAATTCCAAAAGTAGGTCAAGGTGACCTACTTTTTGGTCGACACACTCCGTAGACTCAAGATGCATCAACTGTCAAAGTTTGATGATTGTAGGTCAATTAGTGACTGAAATATATAAATATAACTGTCAAATGCCAAAAGTAGGTCACAGTGACCTACTTTTTGGTCGATACACTCCGAAGACTCAAGATGCATCAACTGACAAAGTTTGATGATTGTAGGTCAAATAGTGTCTGAAATATAGTAATTTAGCTGTCAAATACCAAAAGTAGGTCACGGTGACCTACTTTTTGGTCGACACAAACCGAAGACTGAAGACGCATCAACTGATAAAGTTTGATGATCTTAGGTTTTACAGTGCCCAAAATATGCATCTAAAATTGAAAATGTGAAATTTGAATATCTGCAAAATTCAAAAAGTAGGTCACTGTGACCTACTTTTTTTATAAATATGTTTCAAGGCCTCAAGATGCATCAACTTACAAGATTTGATGATTCTAAACCTCTCGGTATTTGAAATAACAACTTAAAATATATCTATAAATGATAAGCCATAAAATTCAGAAAGTAGGTCACGGTGACCTATTTTTCAGTTGACGCATTTCAAGGTCCCATGATCCACCAACTGACAAGTTTTGATGATCATAGGCTTCAAAGTGTCCAAGATATGCATCAAAATTAATTTTAAAATAAATACCTGCAAAATTCAAAAAGTAGGTCACCGTGACCTACTTTTGAAACAACTTGACACAAGGTCCTATGATGCATCAATTGTCAAAATTTGATGATCCTAGTCCTTATAATGACTAAAATATCTAAGATTTAAGGAATTTAAAAAATTTATAAATTTAGGTCAACTTTGAAGTGACCTTGAGACCACGCCCTTTGCCCCAGGGTAATGCCTTGAACAATTTTTAATCTACAACATATCCTCATCCTTATGTGTAAGTTTGGTGATAATCTGCTCTGTGGTTCTTGAGAAGAAGATTTTTTAGCAACCACTACTTTTGTTTGTATTTTCCTGATTATCTCCCCTTGTTAAAGGGTCACATCCCTCTATTTAGTATGTATGAAAGCCCTTGGGCCAATGATACCCTGTAACAAATTTGAAAACAATTGGCCAAGGGGTTCTTGAGTTATAGCCCTTTTTCTAAAAAGTTTACGCACACCGCACAAATGGCCATAGCATTAGCTCTTTGAGCCTTTGGCTCAGAAGAGCTAAAAAGGGTTATACACACACATCATTTAATTGATAGTAGTATCACCAATTCAAAATATTGAGCAGACAATATCTTCCTATGTCAAAAGTGGATTGACCATGTGACCTAAAAATCAATAGGGGTCATCTACTCCTTATATATGTTATACCAGTGTACCAAGTTTGGTGTCAATCAAGCAAATAATTCTTAAAATATAGGAGACAATATATTACTATGTCCAGTTTAACCCTAGACCTTTGACCATGTGACCTCAAAATCAATGGGGGTCATCTTCTCATGAACATGTACCAGTATACCAAGTTTGATGTTCGTTAAGCAAAGGGTTCTCAAAATATGGAATGGACAGTATATTCCTATGTCCAGTTTGACCCTTGACCATGTGACCTCAAAATCAATAGGGATCATCTTCTCCTAAAGATGTACCAGTGTACCAAGTCTGATGTCTGTCAAGCAAATGGTTCTCAAGATATTGAGCAGACAGTATATTCCTCAATCAGATCACACGCTCGTCCTTTTCTGTAACTGGTAAGAATAAGACTCAGACGTGGAATGGCACAAGAATTGCATCAAATCATGGCATTTCTTTGCCGGAAGCACACTTGTGGATGAGGTTAAAATGCCAATATTGCTGTATAATGTGTTATTTATATTTTCACTGCAGATGCAATTTTGGTATCATTAACGTCTTACTCACTCTAATATGTAAACATATAAGTGGAAAATGATAGTAATAGAATACCTTAGATATGTATGATAGCTTAGATGCATTTGCAAGCTCGTGTTTCATATTGTAATGCATGACTGTGACATCATAGTTACAGTTTTGTACACATGGAAACAGACTCTGATGGTGTCAATCCACATACAAGGTTCATTTGCGGTTACAGAACTAGTTGATTAGTTACGACTGTATATTCCTATGTCCAGTTTGAACCTTGACCTTTGACCATGTCACCTCAAAATCAATAGGGGTCATCTTCTTCTAAAGATCTACCAGTGTATCAAGTTTGATGTCTGTCAAGCAAAGGGTTCTCAAGATATTGAGCGGACAGTATATCCTTATGTCCAATTTGACCCTTAACCTTTGACCATGTGACCTCAAAATCAATAGGGGTTGTCTTCTCATGAACATATACCAGTGTACCAAGTTTGATGTCTATCAAGCAAAGGGTTCTCAAGATATTGAGTGGTCAGCATATTCCTATGTCCAGTTTGACCCTTGACCTTTGACCATGTGACCTCAAAATCAATAGGGGTCATTTACTCCTTTGGATGTACTAGTGTACCAAGTTTGATGTCTGTCAAGCAGAGGGTTCTCAAGATATTGAGTGGACAATGTCTTCCTATGTCCAGAGTCGATTGACCTTGACTATTGGACCTGAAAAACAATAGGGGTCCTCTTCTACTCATAACCAACCCACATATGAAATATCATTACCATCAAGTGAATGGTTCTCAAGATATTGAGCGGACAACATGTGGTCTACCGACTGACATACCGACAGGTGCAAAGCAATATGCCCCTCTTCTTTGAAGGGGGGCATAATAAATTCTTGAATGTTTCTAAGAATGAGTTGTCTGAAGTTGGTTATACAATTGATAATCCTTGGATGTTTCCTCTGACTTCACACAAAAGTGCCAGCCACAGGAGGAGTTTCCATTTAGTATATCTAAGAACGCAGGTCTTCAGCTACAAGTTTCTTAGACCAAGCTCTCGTAATCCAGTGACATTTTCACAAATGACAAACCAGAGTACCACAAACAGCCTGACGGACAGTGAAATTCAACCTGTAAGCACATTATGCACTCTGAATTGATATCAAACATATTCTGAATAGAAAAGCCTTAATGTAAGTCATGGTGCACCTATCTATCTGACATGTGAACTGATTATGTATCTCTCTAAGAGGGAGGTTGCAATATCTGTATCCATGATGAGAAAAAGTTCAGGAAACTTTTTTGACCCACTTTTAGTCCTAAAGTAGGTCACAGTGCACCAATCCAGTTGAAATGTAAACTGATTATGTATGTCTCTGAGAGGAAGGTTGTGACTAAATTTCAGGGCAATACCTGTATCCACAATGAAAAAAAAAATCTGGAAAACGGTTTGACCTATACTTTTACCCTTAAGTAAGTCGGTGCACCAATCCAGATGAAATGCAAACTGAACTTGTATTCCTCCGAGAGGAGGCTTGTGACCATTTCAGGGCAATATCTGCATTTGTAACAAAAAAAGTCTGGAAATCTGTTTGACCTACTATTAGCTATAAAGTAAAAATAATTATTTCTAGCCCAGATCCTGATTATCCCTCACTCTCAAGTAAACACTGGTATCTATGGATGGATATAAATATAATAGGAAATGTACCATGTAATGTTGAATACACAAGTACCTTAATAGATAAAAGGAAGGTTAATATTTAAATCATAATTGTCTTACCTCCCACAAGAGTATAGGAGAAGACCTTTCGTGTGCTGTCATTGGTCTCCCTGGGGACATTGGATTTTTGTGAGGTCATTGACCTGTACTTGGAGAAGTCTGGTTGTGGGATATCAGTATGATAATTTCTCCTTCCTGTAGAGATCAAAAAAGAAAGAGTGCAATATATAAATAGCAGTAATGAGAAATAATCAAATATAGATGAATAATCCATTAATAACATACAATATAAAACGAGGAAGAATTGTTTTAGCACACTAAAACCGATTTCTCCCCTTCCATAGTTTTTAAAAACATTTTAAAGGGATCATCTTTAAAGTGGAATTTTACGGTACATAACTTAGCAATCTAATTAAAATTAGCTGTTTTGAATCCGCTACTGCTTTGAGAAGCAGTAGCGGATTCAAAACTGCTAATTTTAATTGATAACTTGGGGATGGCAAAGCAGGGGGAGGGGTAACTCTGTTTGACTTAGCAAAAGAAATCCTCGTTTTTTTCTGAATTTCAATGGCAGCCAAAAACGACAGTTGGGCATAACTACAGCAGTTTCTCGGCAATGTGCATAACTGATTGCCCCAAATGAAGATATTTTTATAGGGCTATTTTTATAGAGAAGACATCAGAGCTTGCGTATTAGACTTTGTGCCTCTCGGTATGATAAGTAATAAATAGCAGACTTTTGAAGCAGAAATTTGTGTGAATTTTTTTTTATTACCCTCTGAACGCAAATCAAACGCGGTCTCTTACTTACATACATCATTTTTAAAAAAAGAAACAAACAAGAAATCACCATTTCATCCCCGTAATCAAAAGAAAGACAAATTTATATAAGAACACTACTGTAAACAGAAACTAGTCTCATTTTTCGATTTTCCCTCCAAATGTCTAAAAGTCACAAATAAAGTGATAAAATTCATAAAGAAACAAAAGATATGTTACATGACAAATTTTATAAAATATACATGGTATTAAAATAAATTGTGCAGTTTTCTAGTTGAGTATCATCATCATAATATTCAAATGTAACGAAAACCATAATTCTAAATAGGGGTGGATCTGGTGGTTTTTTTTTTGTTCTTTAGATGATTCTGTAAGAAATGTGGGCAATTTAAAGGGCCATGGACGTGATTAGAGCTGAAAAATTTATAATTTCTCTCTCTCCATTTTTAATGTTTAGAATGCAAGACACATCGCATGTTTTTAAACTTTTTAATTTTTTCAGCAAAATTAATTCATTTCATGCCTAAAACTACTTTACATGTGTTTTAAATGAAACAGTTTGCTTAGTTTTCGAGTTTGATAGCGATGAAATTCAAATCTTGCGACATGCATATTTTCTTCGATATTTTACGCGCCATTATCTGTGACGTCATATGCGACCTCTAGCGAGAAGATTTGAAAACAGTTGTTAGCCATTTCATAAACAGATTAGATTTAATTGACAAACAAACAATTATCACATTAACGGCTTGTAAATAACACTGCATTGGGGTGTTTTGTGCCGTTTAAGGGTGTACTTGCTGTCAGTAGAGATGATTTGGACTGTGTTTTTTTCACAATTTTCGAAGGAAGGTATGAGGGACAAGACGTGAATATTTTTTGTCGGCACAACAACTTTGCCATAAAAAACCCCAGTAGAATTTGTCCCTGTACTTTTTCAAACAAGCGCTTGGACAAAGACGTAGATAAACTGCGAGAAAATGGTTCTATCGAAGCTTTGCACTGTTACGTATAGGCCTACCGCATATGCTTTCCGTTCTGCTCTCAAATTCAATACACACTCACACCAACTGACCTTCACCTTGTAACAACATATAGGCAGAACTTTGCTAGCAGTGTCTACCAACTGGTAGTTTTAAAAGAAATTTAAAGATAAAAGATAATTGAACTTTCAATTATAAATAATAAAATATGATATTTCCCAACTTTGAATTGAATTATAATGCTTTCATTTTTTTTAAGGAACGCGTACGTGTAAACAACTGTAATTAGCGTTGTTGCTTTTCTAAAATAAACAGTGCAATTACTATTAAATTTATTTTTGGAGAAGTTAGATAGGCCTAAATGATGATACGATTATGTATCATTCAGACAACTAGGCCTATTGTTACGGGTGCATTTCGGGAAAAAAATAATATTAAAAATCACAATACTTTTAAATTATTTTATTCAAGCAATTTTATTAATCAGTATTTTTTGTTATCTACACGTTGTTACTTAGGAAGTGGGAGCACGGCGTGCTGAGAGAAAATGCTGTTTATATGGTGTTGTTTTTCTTGTATCAATGACAACAGAAAGGATGTCTTAGGGTGTATATGAATTACAGAATATGAGTAATAATCATATTTCATTAATTTTCAGTAAATTAATTGTACAATTGCACAATACATGATGTGTTTGATAGACATGTACTACCGTATATACTCGCCTATAAGTCGGATTTTTGGGAGTCAATTTTTGGTACAAAACTCTATGTCAGACTTATAGGCGCGTACTAAGAAGATTGGTATTTTTCTGGGCGGCGCATCGTCGGAAACCCACGGTTGATTACGCTTCGTTCCTCTCTCCATCACCCGTGGGTCCATTCATTCCTACTCGCTCGTTCTCATGAATAAATATTTTAAAATATCATCCAATCAAAGTAATCGTTATAGTAATGGAACTCTTCTGTTTTTAAAGGTAGCACTAACTTAATTTTGCTACCACAGCAATTGTATACCGAAATTGGGCTGAAGGCGTATTTTTGATTGGACAAATTCGCTTAGGGTTTTCCATGAGCGCCCAATCAAATTGCCTAATTAATTATTCATGAGAACGAGCGAGTAGGAATGAATGGACCCACGGGTGATGGAGAGAGGTACGAAGCGTAATCAACCGTGGGTTTCCGACGACGTGGGCGGCGTAATGTAGTGTTTTTTAAACAACTACGACGATTATCATGGACTACCACACAAATGATTATTGTTCACATATACTAGACATATTGTGTTGCTTATGTATTTTAAAATTATGTATAAAGTACAAGTATTTACATATTTTTATCTAGTTAAAAATTATTTACATACCGGTAACTAATACTTTCAATTCAACTAATCTATCGTTTATCGGTAAAATTGAATTACGAACCTGATTTAATATTGAAATATTCATATGTATACCGGCTGAAATATATTTCATAAAAGATTGAATATTGTTAACCGATAATTTAGATCATCATTCTTGACTCTTAAAAACTGTATTGTTGATACAATGAATTATACCAGAATCCCACAATAACAGTTTTCGCGAGGCGCGTGCCACTAAGTAAACACGGTGTCAGGTACTGGTAATTAGGAGACCATAATTGCTTAGGTAAACAAGGGATCATTGCCCATAATAGATCAAGGGTTGCGTTTAAACCCCAAATAGATATGGCTTGGATATTGAGCACCTCATAATTATTAATTTCTCAAAATATTTTTTGAAACATGAAGTAACAAGAGGCCCATGGGCCACATCGCTCACCTGAGTCACCTTGGTCCATATCAGAAGATTTTCCATATCTATTTGCATGTAAAACCGTAGTCCCTATTATGGTCCCAAACCTTCCCCTGGAGGCCATGGTTTTTGCAAACATGAATCTACACTATGTCAGAAAGCTTTCATGTAAATATGAACTTCTTTGGCCCAATGGTTCTTGAGAAGAAGATTTTTAAAGATTTTCCCTATATATTTGTATGTAAAACTTTGATCCCCTATTGTGGCCCCATCCTACCCCAGGGGGGCATCATTTCAACAAACCTGAATCTGCACTATATCAGAAAGCTTTCATATAAATCTCAGCTTTTCTGGCTCAGTGGTTCTTGAGAAGAAGATTTTAAAAGATTTTTCCTATAAATTTGTATGTAAAACTTTGATGCCCCCCTTGAGGCCCCATTCAATCCCCGGGGTCCATGATTTTAACGAACTTGAATCTGCACTATATCAAAAAAAAAAACCCCAAAAAACCCCCCAAAAAACAACAACAAAAAAACTTTGACCCCCTATTGTGGCCCCATCCGACCCCCGGGGGCCATCAGATTTTAACAATTTAGAATCTGCATTACATAAGGAAGCTTTCATATAAATCTCAGCTATTCTGGCTCAGTGGTTCTTGAGAAGAAGATTTTTAAAGATTTTCCCTATATATTTGTATGTAAAACTTTGACCCCCTATTGTGGCCCCATCCGACCCCCGGGGGCCATGATTTTAACAATTTAGAATCTGCATTACATAAGGAAGCTTTCATATAAATCTCAGCTATTCTGGCTCAGTGGTTCTTGAGAAGAAGATTTTTAAAGATTTTCCCTATATATTTGTATGTAAAACTTTGACCCCCTATTGTGGCCCCATCCGACCCCCGGGGGCCATGATTTTAACAATTTAGAATTTGCATTATATAAGGAAGCTTTCATATAAATCTCAGCTATTCTGGCTCAGTGGTTCTTGAGAAGAAGATTTTTAAAGATTTTCCCTATATATTTGTATGTAAAACTTTGACCCCCTATTGTGGCCCCATCCGACCCCCGGGGGCCATGATCTTAGCAATTTATAATCTGCACTATATCAGGAAGCTTTCATATAAATCTCAGCTTTTCTGGCTCAGTGGTTCTTGAGAAGATTTTAAAAGATTTTTCCTATAAATTTGTATGTATAATTATAATTATAAATTATAAAACTTTGATGCCCCCCTTGAGGCCCCATTCAATCCCCGGGGTCCATGATTTTAACGAACTTGAATCTGCACTATATAAAAAAAAAACCCAAAAAACCCCAAAAAAACAACAAATAAAAAACTTTGACCCCCTATTGTGGCCCCATCCGACCCCCGGGGGCCATGATTTTAACAATTTAGAATTTGCATTATATAAGGAAGCTTTCATATAAATCTCAGCTTTTCTGGCTCAGTGGTTCTTGAGAAGAAGATTTTTAAAGATTTTCCCTATATATTTGTATGTAAAACTTTGACCCCCTATTGTGGCCCCATCCGACCCCCGGGGGCCATGATTTTAACAATTTAGAATTTGCATTATATAAGGAAGCTTTCATATAAATCTCAGCTATTCTGGCTCAGTGGTTCTTGAGAAGAAGATTTTTAAAGATTTCCCCTATATATTTGTATGTAAAACTTTGATCCCCTATTGTGGCCCCATCCGACCCCCGGGGGCCATGATTTTAACAATTTAGAATCTGACTACCTAATAAAGCTTATCTATAAATTTCATCTTTTCTGGCCCAGTGGTTCTTGAGAAGAAGATTTTTTAATGACCCTACCCTATTTTTACCTTTTCTTGATTATCTCCCCTTGGAAGGTGGCCTGGCCCTTTATTTTAACAATTTAGAATTCCCTTTACCTAAGGATGTTTTGTGCCAACTTTGGTTGAAATTGGCCCAGTGGTTGTTGAGAAGAAGTTGAAAATGTGAAAAGTTTACAGACGGACGGACGCCAGAATACGGGTGATCAGAAAAGCTCACTTGAGCTTTCAGCTCAGGTGAGCTAAAAACACTAGAGCATTGACTTGAAATTGTCAACCGATTCTGACAAAAATTTGTACCGACTTATAAGTGGGTCAATGGCAAATTCCTACAAAATAACTTTAAAAAATACAACCGACTTATAGGCGGACCGACTTATAGGCAAGTATATACGGTATGAAAATTTGGGAGGGTATTAAGTAAATTTCACAGTGGGCCAATAAACTCAGACAATTTAATGGTCCTACTGGCCAGCAAGTTTTAAATGTTTTTGTGAAGACCGGGAAATTTCCTAATGATCGACTTACTTTCCGAAAATATATTAAGAATGAACCATTGAGAGTATATATGTACACTGAAATGAAGAATAATTTATTTGTCTCTCAAAATTTATAACTGTTTGAAACCAACACCCAAAATGTTTTTTTTATTTTGTTTGACAAATGAAACTATCTGTGCAACAAATTTGAGACTTTTTTAAATACAAGAAAGAAAAAAGAAAAACAACTTCAAACAAACAAAAGAAAAAAGGTCTTTGCCGTCCCTACATGACTTGATGTAGTACGAATTATCTGACATTTTCCTGGCTTTTTTATGATTTTGATATTTACTGTGCTAGGAAAACGTCAGAACCAGCGCCATTACTTAAAGTGAAATAAAACGATGCTTCTTGTACTTACTAATATTGATTTTATGGGTTCTTTCATCACAAAAACAGTCTCTTTTGAAAACATTTTAACAAACTGTTGAACTTTGTTTTTAGTCATGTGACTCGTTCGTTCAAATGACAGCGAAAATTCGGTTGACTACAATTGTGTGCTTATGTTATCCAATTTTAAAGTGATATTTTCTTTTAATTGATATTAGTAAGTACAAGAAGCATCGTTTTATTGATTAATTGTGAGTTTAACTTTGAATTCGACTTGCAAGTATTTGAAATTGGCCTGGGAATGCCAGGAATGTAAATTTCCAGTTTACGTAATGGTGCCAGTTCTGGCGACCGTTTCACTAAACGATCGTAGAAGGTAAACGTAGACTTAAACGTGAACATAGCACGTACGAACGGTTCACTAAAAGTTACAACTTGCGATTTACGATCAATATTGATCTTAACTCCACGAGTGGTCTAGGGCTATCGTAAGTGCTCCTACATGAACGGCCCTGCCTGAGATCATTTTGAGGTAGTATTTACCTGACTGAGTTTGTTTATACATTGTAGTGATAACTACCACTCAGTCAGTAACAGTCACCTATATGTAAATGTGCTTCAACTAAGCAACAGTGTTTTGAAGACACGGATATATATATAAAGGCCATACCTAGACAACTGACAGCTGCAATCCTCGCATTAAACGACTGTAATTCTGGGGAGGTTTTCCGGAGCAGCGAAATACTGGCCGTTTTAGGTAGCTTGGCTATTGGATTTGTGTTACTCTTGGTTACTGTGTGCGAAAGTCTCGACACCGCGGAGCCCAAAGGGGCTCGAACAGTGTTCGGAAACATCGACATTGTTACCAAATTACAAAACTCGTCTTGGCAAGGTTAACGGATGTAAAGGACCGATTTGTGATAAAAAGAACTTGACTTTTATTTTACGGATAAAATTGGAAAATTGTTTTGAATGAGAAGTTAAAGGCTGGTTAATTGGACACAGCTTTTACCTTTTTAAATTTTGTGTATTGTTTGTACACTTTATTCACTTACATAATGGTAAGTAGCTCTTTTATCTTTTTTTCATTAAACTCTTAAATGTAGGCAGAACATGGATCTTATCTATATATTACATTTTACACCGAACTAATATTACGGCATTATTGAAGCCGATAAATTTTTATCTATAAAACCAAATTAGCGACTATCTTAAAGCAAGGTAAGTAAACAGTAATGGCCATAGTGAATAAATAGACACAGTATGATTTGCAAAATATAAATATTTTGCGACTATCAAATATTGCGCAAGGAATTCTGGGATATGCATTCAAAAATGGCTTCCGATAGTGAGTCTGGATCAGAGTACGAGGTAAAAACGACTTGTTTTTACACATATGCCCAGTTCTTTCATTGTCGGTATAACACAGTTAACTCCCAGGCTTAAGGAACATACAATTAAATTCCATTTTAATGTCACTCTTTCTCATGGTTTTGCACGAACGCTATAGCGTCAGTGCAGCAATGCGAGATTGTTATGATTTTGCATCTAGGCCAGACTAGGGTTTTTAGAAAAATCAAATACAGGGTTCGAAATTAACTTTTTCAAGCACTAGTCCGTACGGACTAGTGACTATTGATGTTTACTAGTCCGCAAAGCATTTCACTAGTCCGTCCAGTATATCATATTAAATGATCTTCATTTTATTCAATAGTATTTAATCAAACCAAACACATCACAGTCAGTTCCAGCAATTCAGTTTATGACACCTACAGAAGAAAAAAGACCACCATACTTTATTTTGCATTGAAGATCTTCAGAAACATACAGTAACCTCTTGGAACTTAATACTTTTATAAACGTCCATACATGTAAGTGCGTTCGAGATCAACATTCCCGTTGTTTTCGTGCTCAGTTCTTAGAGTCACAGGAGTTCGATTTTTATCAAATAAGTCAATAAAATTCACTTGATTGACCAAGCCATAAGCTATTGTGTTATGAACTCCTGTGTTAGAGTCGTGAATGACGAGATCATGTGCGCATAAACGTGCATGTTCTTAGACCACACTACTTGCAGTTCTTGCACCTCAAACCCGTTCTCGTTGTACTCAGCATTCAGAAATGGCAGGAATTTGTGCTCATGCGAAGAACGGTGGTCTCGAATGCACTCCATTTGGAAGATCAGGAGTCATTGTCACGCAAACACTTAACCATGCAGTTTATCGACCATAAGTTCAAACATCTAGGAGACTCAGACAAATCTTGCTAAACTCTTAACCAATTCAAGATTGATTTCCGGATTTTCACTAGTCCGCACGGACTAGTGCTATAGAGAGTTTACTAGTCCGACACGCTTTTTACTAGTCTCGGACTTACGGACATGAGTTAATTTGGAACCCTGAAATATATATGTATATATCGGCATTATCATGTTATTCGATCCGCAAACGAATTAGTTTGACGTTGTAGACGTTATAAACGTTAATTTGTACGCTTAGTGTAAGGGAATATCAATGCGTTTCTTACCTGATAAGATGAGATATACACCTAAATGAAGACATTTGTGTATGTAACACGTCAACCTCAATCTATACTATGGATTATAAAACAATAGCGGAGCATTGTGCTTTTTCTTAACGAAACTCCATTTTTCTATGTTTTATCCACCGCCCTCCGCTACATGGATTATAAACAATTAGCGGAGTGAATAACATGATACGCATATATATATATATATATATATATATATATACAGCGGCAACATTCTAAAATGCATTGAAAGGAGAAGTTTTCCCCAGAAAACTATATATATATATATATATATATATATATATATATCAGGGCTGTCACAGCATATTTTGGTACAGGGACCGGGACCCCTGAGATTGGGAAAATTAGCGTCATTTTGAGCAAAATTGGGAAACTTACAGAATGCATAGAATTTTCCCTCACATCATATTTCTGATCAATTTTTTTCCTGTAATACTTCGCATTGTGCGACCTTTTTTTTTCATCAGTTCGTACGCGATTTCGTACTGGTCACGTTTTCCTTGCGAGAACACAAAACACGCTGTAGCATGTACATAATGTAATACCTAAATTCTTAAAAGTTATATTAATGGTTTAGAACATATTCAGGCCAATACCTATTTTTCAGTCAAAACTCAGCGTAATGTTTTATATTAACTCAGCTAGCTGTTAAACGAATTCTCCTAGTACAATTTGCTGTATCATCAGGACCGCTCAAACGCTTCAAATAAAACGCATCTCGGTCATTTAGACGCCGAGAAGATAAACACGATATGCCGAAAAGATAAACACGATACAACGTTTTGAGTTTTTGTTGTTTTTTTTTATTTGTTTTTTTTTTTCCGAGTTCGAGGGTTGGTCGAGTTGGGAATTTTTTACTTATAAATTGGGAAAAAAGGGCACTTTCTTGGATTGGGAATGGGGCCGAATATCGGACCCAATTCAGGTAGATTGACGGCCCTGTATATATATATAGCGGCAACATTCTAAAATGCGTTGAAAGGGGAAGTTTTCCCCAGAAAAGGGTTTCTTTGGGGGATAAGTTAGAGAAAAATAGGGCTTGGTTTTTTTTTTGGGGGGGGGGGGGGAAGGAGGATTAAGTGAAACCATTATGAAAGCAGAGCGAATACCATGAGTATATACTGTTGCAAAATCATTACCTTATGTTGAAATATAGGGGTGAAGCGATGCATCGTTATGTGGCCGAATCACAATGTGGTCTCGATTCGATGTTCGATTTATTCCGGGTCTGTTTCGATACGGTTCTAGAAACATTGCACACATTGTTTTTGATAACACGGTTTCTGATTGGCCAATGGAAATGAAAATTGCCCAATCAATGTACGAGTAAACTTTGCTGTATCAAAATGGACACATTTTATTTGCTCTGCTATTTTCGTATTTTACTTAGTCCTTCCTCCCCCCCACTCATAATAAAAAAAAATATGCCCCATTTTTCTTTGTTTTATTCTCAAAAGAAACCCTTTTGATATATATATATATATATACTCATGTTATTTGGTCCGCTATTGGTTTAAAATCCATTGTACAGATTGAGGTTGACATGTTGGAAACAAAAATGCGTTCATTTTGGTGTCGGGTAAGAAACACTAATATTCCCGAAGTGTACAAATTGACGTTAACGTTTACAACATCAAATTAATTTGATCCGCGGACAGAATAACATGATTATGCCTATATTGCATTCATGAATTAATTATATATCATTCTCATTTGGATATCTAATTTGTACAATGCATGCGCTTGAAATTTTAATTGATCTTTTCTATGAACTGTGTCGTTTTTTTTAAAGCCCCATCAAATGGGTGGGTGTAAATGTAGTCCTGGACATATGTCCCGCAATGTCTGATATTAATGTTTGCCGATATATCATTATATGTTAGGTTTTCTTCAGATATCTTAATAAATGTGTTTTAAGATGATCACCAAGAATCTTCATTGTGAATTTGGTGTATGGAAATTGCCTTGTTATTTAATAAATGACTTTTTATTTATTCTTTAAAGGTCATAGGAGACAGTTTTTAACAATACCTTTTCTCTCCATAATTATCAACTTTGTTTCATAGACTCCTCATAAAAATGCTTTTTTAAAATTAATAACGATTTTAACTCAAAGAAATTGAAGTGCAAAGGTAGTCGGAATAGAAAATCGTTACCCGATTATCGTTCCTGAATTTGTGACGTCTCCACACTCAGATTTGCGAATCAAAACAAAACGCACCCATAGACGATTTATTCACAACTGGAGGAGTTTTTGAATGGGGAACCATAGTTCGTTATACAAGGATATCACTTTGAACTAATAATTAATGCAAATGCCAGCTACATCGACGATTTTTCATAGGAGGAAGAACAAGAAGATCGATCAAGGTCCTATTTATTCCAAATCGGTTGAAATAATACTGACTGGTTAATGATAAATGTATGATAATTTCAGAGTACATTCTCTGATGACAATAAGAGAATACTTGCGCTATTTCTAACCCCATGCAGACACGCAGCATCAGGGTTTTTTTTTCAAAGGGGGGGGGGAGTCAATTAAGTTGAAGGTTGACTGACAAAAAAGGTGGGCACCCCCTCATCCCCCTTTGGTTTCATGTGCCCAAGTCCAACCCTGACTCTGATATATTCTATAGCCAGATTGGAATTTCCTTTGCACATATCGTGAGCGCCGTATTTTGAATTTATTTTCATAGGATTTTTACAAGTATCGTGTGCAGCTATTTTAGTTTAACAGGTGAATATAATAATAAATATAAATGGCTACTTGACATTCTTTTACAATAAAATTTGCGACATTAGGGCCTATACATATGAAGAATAATTTACTATTACCATTTAACGTTATTTTCTTGTTTCAACGTGGAAATTAGTGCTTCATTTAAAACAAAAATCATCCCCCAACTCTTGCATGACCGTAAAAATTGATTTATTTTATCAGATTTCATGATCGCTCCACCATTTGCTTTGAACATTCTTTTTCAAACAGAAAGGAGGGGGGGGGGGGGGTCTGATAATGCAACTTTCAACATATAAAGTTAGACCTATTCAGCTTCAATTTATATACTTATATATTCAGAGAAAAAGATTCTGATCAGAAGAGCTTCAAATGACTATTTCAGTGTCAAATTTCATTTCGAAACAAATCAGATCATATTCATATCGGCTACTAAACTATGAATATCTATACTAACGTCATACAGTCAACGTTTTGCAGGTGCTTGCAGTTGGTCTGTAGTCGAAAATAGTTAGAACTGCATCTGGTCGAAGATTTAATTTCATAAACCCATTAGTTTTTGCCAAAGTAAAGTGTATACGATAACGAAACTAATCTTCATCAACCCCCATAATCGCGTAAAATGATTGTCAAACAACTTCGAGTTCTGTGTTCTCGGTGTAGATTTCACACCCAAGTCTTTCTGAACGTTGGATCATTTAGACAAAAGTATATAGAAATACCTGACTTGCTACATTACGGTTGAATGTAAGCACATTGAACATTTTGACAGCTAAAACCCGAAGTTGTTAGTATAACCAAATACACATTTGCGTCAGGCTGGTCTCTTTTGACGTCATCAAGCAAGGGGATAAGTCATCTTACTATTTTGATACTTCACACCACAGCAACATTTGACGGTCTGTGGCGTCTGTTACCTTACGATTTTTTCTGAATGACTTATTTACATATGTTAAGTAATCAAAGAAGAACACATTTTTGTGCAAAACAATTTTTTTTTGAAAATCGTCTCCTATGATCTTTAAGGTGTAAAAGTAGTCCCAAAGATTTTTACTAAGAAAACACATTTTTTGTTTTAGCCTTGTTAATAAATGATAAAAAGTTTTAATGTGTTTAATTTTGCTGTTGATTTTGCTTCTGAAGATATTGTTTGATATCATAACAAAAAGATTTACTAGATATTCAACAAGTTATATGAATGCTCAACCTTCTTTTCTATGGGACATCGCTTCAATGGTTGACCCGACAAGAATAGTCTAAAAAGTACAGCCAAAACAAGGTGACAGTTTGAATCTGTTTTTTATGAATAGCTAGGTAAATGTTTTGGAAGTGTGCACAGCATTTTTAATGTTGTTGAGTGATTTTTAATACAATTTCATGTGTCACAGAACAGTGTATCTTTTTTCTTTTGCATTTTTCTAGATGATTGTGATTTTTTAAATGTGCAGAGGGTGACATGCCCTATCTCATAACAATTTATTATTACTATCAATGTACCACCGATGTCACTTCAGTTGTTTTATAAAACATTGTACTATTCATTTCACCATCATCTTCTAGTCTATGACACACAGATTCAATAAAGTTCCAAACACAGGATATGGCGCGACGTCGCATAAATAAAAAAAACAAAAGGGCTGGGTATTTTGAAAAGGGCAGGCGGGGATAAGAAATGAAAATTCAAGAACGTTGTTCATAACTCGGTCAAATATCAGAGCTGAATTAAATTTTGTGATAGATTATAAAATGCTAATGTTACTTCTCTTTTATAGGTTGATAAAATCCTGCAGCAAAGGAAGAAGAAGGGTGTGGTAGAATACTTAGTAAGATGGCAAGGCTATGGGGCTGCGAACGATTCTTGGGAACCAGGCAAAAACCTAAAGGACTGTGCGGATAAGATCAAAGCTTTCAACGCAAGTGCTGTATGTCTGTTTATTCCAACTTCTTACAAATTTTAATAATTGCCTAAACTGCATTCTGAAATACACATTTTTAAAGAGATCAACTCCTCTGTGATGGAGGATTATTTAGTATTCCCTTGGACTCTTGCATGAGTACAGAATATGCCTATCATTAAGACTTGCAAAGTAGATTGTAAAGAGCTGGGTATGGTGAACATCAAGATTGGTCCTGTCTTCAAATTTCATTATATTGAATATGTAAGATGATCACAACCTGTTGCTGTCAGAACACATAAATTTTTCCTTATATCTCGTACAGTTTTCGTTTTAGAGTAAGTTAAACATAGCACTGTTTCTTACAAGTCGTAGAACAAGTCATACTAAACATGTCACACTCCTTTTCCATCTCTTTCTCCATGTTTAGATACTTTATTTGTACACATATGTTGCGTCATCAACAATCATTACTCTGTGAGTAATAAATAAGAATAGCCGAAATAAAGATATTGTCTTTTGAATGTTATTTTGATAATTGGCTACCATAATTTTTTCATATGCATGTTATTTGCAATGAACCCTCCTCGTGTCATTGTCAGGATGCAAGAAATCATTAATCACAGATGAGCTATTTTCAATTAAGTTTACTTGTGTTGCTATTTTATATATGTGTGCAAGTTTTTATATCATATAAAGTACTATTTTTGATTAAAATTAAAAGATGAAAGTCATGTTATAAAACATGTACATGTATATATACTGATAAAGATAACAAACGCAGCACAAAAACATGTTATAAAACACGTACATGTATATATACTGATAAAGATAACAAACGCAGCACAAAATCATGTTATAAAGCATGTACATGTATATATACTGATAAAAATAACACGCACAGCACAAAAACATGTTATAAAGCATGTACATGTATATATACTG
>NC_079164.1:85043325-85045825 GCF_947568905.1 Ostrea edulis | reverse complement strand
TTATGGGTCTGCAGACACTAAGTTGATTGGTTTTTTTAATTTTGTAAATGAAAAACATATGTAAAACTAAATAGCAATATATACTAAATTCAGTGCTGTGGACATTTTAACACAAAAGTTTATTTTATGAATTTTATGTTTACTTTATAATTGTTTATCACTTACTTAAAATTTGTATGTTTTACATTTAACTTGACTTATGTATTGATTGTCTCTCTTGGCAGAGGTTGAAAATTGAAGAGTAGAAAACATTTTTTTCAGTATTGTTTCATCTGTCTGAAATCCCAGAGTCAGAAGTTTTATTGAGACCCTATGCTTAAGTTAGAAAGTTACTAAGGTCACAAAACATCCCCACCCCTTTTAAATATTTTCTGGATCCACTACTGATTAAATTGTTGCTTATGTAGAATATGAAAGAGGATTGAAAAAAGGCTTTAGAAGAATACGGCCAAAAAAAATTAACCAGTAGTTTCTCAGGCCTGTCACATTCATTCAAAAGGTACCGCATGGATGATTTTTTTTTCAATTTAAATTTGTTTATGTAAATGAGGTAACTTTTGTTATACTGTAGATATTTATGTAAACCTAGGTTTTATCAAGATTATGTAAAGTATCTTTTGTATAAATAATTAATGAATGCAAACTCAAATTGTGCAAGTGTGTAAGAATAATAGAATGCATTTAATAGTAAGTAATGTCTGGAGCTATCTTTTCTTTTTTCCATGGCTTATTCCATACATCAGAAAGAAAAGGTAACTCATTCTACAATCAACGTTGAAAAGAAAAATACCTGCCTGCCTCATCAATATTTGAAATTTTTGGCCTGAGAAAAACTATTATTAGTTATCTTTGCCTCAGATACTAGGTTGCATATGTGTTACAGTATTTGAAGAATAGCTGTGTTCATTAATAACTTCCATGTATCAACAGTATAGAATATACTTAGTGCATGTCATTTGTATTCCAAATACTCTATGTATCCCATCAATAGAATATAACATGCAATATGATGTATATTTTAATACATATCTGTATATTTTTTCTCTTCTTTTAAATGTATAAATGATCATTTTGATTCATAACATTTTTATACCAACATTGGAGTTAAAAGTAATTTTTATTATCTGAAAAAAAAAAATCATTTATTGTGTGTAGCTATTCTCTGGTCAAATGTCAACATTCCTGAATACCTAGCAGCATACTTTAGTTTGAAGGTACAATGCAGGAATTTGATGTACCATGTACAAGTGTAATGTGGTAGAGACGGGCAGTGTTTTTATTACCTCTGCACCAGATTCAGACCTTCGGGATGCCTTTTTTTTATCGCCATTGTCATATAAAATAAAACCATTATGTAACCATCCCTAGTTGTGGTAGTTAGTGTTGTCAGTGACAAAGATGAAATCACTTCCTTTTTAGTGCAACTGAACTGAAAGTTCAAGTGAGCTATTCTGATTGCCATTTGTCTGTCGTCTGTCCATTTGTCATCTCTACATAAACTTTTCACATTTTCATCTTCTCCAGAACCACTGGGCCAATTTCAATCAAACTTGGTACAAGTCATCCTTTGGTGAAAGGGATTTATTCAAGTGAAGTACTATGTCCCCTTCAAAGAGGAGATAATCTTGAAAATGTAAAAATAGGGTGGGGTCATTTAAAAATCTTCTCAAAAACCATTTGGCCAGAAAAGTTCAAATTTACGTGGAAGCTTCCTGACATAGTGCAGAAATTATGGCTTCCAGGGATAGGATGGAGGCACAATAGGGAATCAAAGTTTTATATGCGAATATATAAGAAAAGAATCTTCTCAAAAACCACTGGGATAGACAAAGTAAAATTTACATGTCAGCTTTCTGACATTGTGCAGATTCAAGTTTGTTAAAATCATGGCCCCAGGGGGTAGGGTGTGGCCACAATAGGGGATCATAGTTTTACATGTGAATGTATAGGGAAAATCTAAGTCTTCTCAAGAACCGATGCCCAATACAAGTTCAAATTTACATAGCAGCTTCCTGACATAGAGCAGATTCAAGTTTGTTAAATTTATAGCCCCCAGGGGTAGGTTAGGGCCACAAAAGGGAATCAAAGTTTTACATGCAAAAATACATGTATAGGGAAAATCTTTAAACATGGACCAGTGTGACTTGGGGTGAGTGATGTAACCATTGGGCCCCTTGTATATAGATTTCTTTCATGGTATATCATAATCCATGACCTTGTGACTTTTGGTCTCATCCAGAGCAGCAGGATCATGTTGGTCATTTGTTTTGAGACATCTCTGTGTTGTGTGAATTCATTTTCAGTTATGTTGTGATCCTTTGGGGCAACAATATGTGGTCAAAATTTTTAGGTCACCTGAGTTGCAATTGGTTGTGGTGCGTTAACAATCGAATATTTTTAACTTCTTCTGGATAACTAATATTTTCAAATTTGGTATGACATTGGGACAAGGGGGACATAAATTGTAAATTCAGGACTCCAGGGGCCTTAGGGTTGGAGC
>NC_079164.1:85033325-85038325 GCF_947568905.1 Ostrea edulis | reverse complement strand
AGTCTTTATAAATCTTATCAAGAACCACTAGTCCAGACAAGTTCAAATTTACGTGGCAGCTTTCTGACATAGTGCAGATTCATGTTTGAAAAAATCATGGCCCATGGGGGTATGTTGGGGTCACAATATGGGATCAAAACTTTACATGCAGATATATAGGGGACATTTTTAAACATGGGCCAAGGTGACTCATGGGTCCCTTGTTTTCATATTGCATTACAAATGTCACATCGGGTGGGGCATTCATTACAAATGTCACATCGGACGGGGCATTCATATCCTGTGGAAATGTTTCTAGTTCATGTCTCAAATGAAACTGTACTATGCGTCCCCCTATTTTTGATCAGTATAAATGCATTGTAGAATATGAAATGACATGATGATCATGAGACTTGATTGCAGAATTAAATGTAAAGGAACAAGTGAAAATAACGAACAGTGATTAAACAAATAGAAGGCAATACCTGAGATGGGATCAGGTACCTTGGAGGAGTAAATATCCCCTGTCAACCAGTCGCACCCGCCGCAAGCCTATATCAGTATACCTTGATCAGGTAAACGGAGTAATCCGTAATCAAAATGAGTATGTATGCAAGGTGAAGATAACGAACAGTGATCAATCTCATAACTCCTACAAGCAATACAAAATAGATAGTTGGGCAAACACGGACCCCTGGACACACCAGAGGTGGGATCAGGTGCCTAGGAGGAGTAGGCATCCCCTGTTGACCGGTCACACCCGCCGTGAGCCCCATATTCTGATCAGGTAAACGGAGTTATCCGCAGTCAAAATCAGTGTGCCAAGAACGGCTTAACAATCGGTATGAAACACGTCAGGCAGCATTTGACCCAATGCGAGGTTGTATTGACGAACTAGATCGTTATAACGACCATAGAATTTGCGAAATGCTGACTTCAACCGAGACTGTTGAAATCCCTGTACCATCAACTTGTTTGTCAGTAGCTTACCTCGATTTAAAAACTGACTATACCCAGAACAAGCTCTTGCATATCGAATCAGTTGAGATATATAAACGCCATATGCAGGTGATAATGGAATATTGCTACATAAATGTGGGAAGTTGACGATGGAGAAGCTGAAATCATCCCGTTTGTCATACAGTTGAGTTGTTAGTTTGCCGTTAATGTCTACTTTCAATAAAATATCTAACTATGAAGCAGAAGTGGACGACTCTGTGGTGTCCTTTATTTCGAGCTCACAGGGATATATCAAATCGACATATGAATGAAAGCTATCATTGTTAATAGACAAAACGTCATCGATATATCTAAAAGTCGAATTGAAGGTCACAGCGAGAGATTTTTTCTTCTCACGTAGAAGTTTTTGAATAAATTCTGCTTCATATGAATATAAAACCAGGTCAGCTAACAAAGGAGCACAATTCGTGCCCATGGGAATTCCAACAGACTGTTGGAAGACCTGATCACCAAAGACCACGAAGATATTGTCAATGAGGAACTCTAGCATATTTTTTTATTTCAACTTCAGAGTACTTGTGCGTGGAATCAGAGTGGTGTTTAACAAAGTAAGTTTTTGAATGACTGATCACTAGATATGAATATTTCCGTTTTCCGTTTTTGTTGAAGAAGCAACTGTCTATGATGTCAAAAAGTCTAGTCTTTAATTTATCGTGAGGAATGGTCGTGTATAGTGTTGAAAAGTCATAGGTTTTAATGCTATTGATTTGGGAAAAATTCTGTGATTTCAAGTTTACTAAAAGTTCTTTAGAATTTTTTAGAATCCACATTTGATGAACGGCCTAACACGCGTCAGATAGCATTCGACCCAGTGATAGCTTGTATTTGCAAGACCGAAGTTACATGTATCTCTTTTCATAGAATTGTGTTGTTCGAAGATATGAAAGACTCAGTGTTGTCTTTTATTCCGAGTTCATTGTAAGTGTGTAACACATGTATAACGAATCGACATATCCAACACTTTCCAAAAAAAAAAAGTCTTCTAACTGCTAAATATCAAGGAACAGGGTTCCCAACATCTGACACCTTTGAACTTCTAATCATGCTATTACGTCCATAACTATCTCTAGGTCACTATTATTGGATCTTCCAGCAACTTATACATGTACGTGTTAACTTGTTAACGTGTTGCTTTGGCAACCCCATCCTCAGCTACATCACTGTCACACACAGGGGTATAAAAATAAAATTAACAAATCCTGGGACAACACTAATAACTCTTCCACAGTAAACCTCATCAGTAAACGTCTGCTTTTCCCATCCCGTGGGTATCCAGGTTAGAATAGGTCCTCAGTACCCCTTGCTTGTCGTAAGAGACGACTAAATGGGGCGGTCCTTCGGATGAGACCCGCAAATACCGAGGTCCAGTGTCAAAGCAGGTGTGAAACGAGAAAGATCCCTCCCTGCTCAAAGGCCGTAAGCGCCGAGCATAGGCTTAAATTTTGCAGCCCTTCACCGGCAACGGTGACGTCTCCATATGAGTGAAATATTCTCGAGAGGAGAGTTAAACAATATACACAAGGGAAGAATCGAAAGTAGCACATGATTTGTAAACAAAGTAAAAAAAACAAACCCCACCTTACTTTTGCAAAGTTACTCAAATCCTCGTATGCATTGATGCAAATGATGTCCTAGAACATATCCAGACTCAAATATTCTTAGTGTAAAAAGTTTTTATCCAAATAAAATCCCAGCTTGATTCAACGTTTTCCGGTTTGGGGATCAGCAAAGTAAATAGGAAGTAAATATTCTAAATGAATGTTTGAAAAAATATTTATCTTGTGATAAGCATGAATTTGATTTACTGTAATTGTAATGTAATTAGCATTAGATATTGCACAATGTTTAGAAAACAGACAGGTTTAATTTAAAAAAAAAATGGGGGAAAATATGAGAAAGGAATTTGAATTTATATTACAAAAACAAAACACTAGTTTCTTCAATTCATATAAATTACAATTTATTTATATTCTATTTTCTATGATGTTCAAACCGATGTTCATTTAGTGGTAGAGGGTTCGCTTCGTAACCGTTCATATATTATGATCGGTGATATGACATTTTTAAAAACGGTTTCTATGCGAGATTTGTGTATTCCATTGAAATATATAAACTCTGAAGTTACATATTTTATCAAAAATACGTCCGAAATACCCAAGGAATTGAACATTTAAAAATACAAGAAGGGGGGTACCGGAAGTCCTGTCCACAAGCACCTGTGCGCAAAAGAGGTATAGCGTTTTTGCTGACGAAACGGCCGACTCAGAAACCTAAAGGGAAAACACCGATTTCCAATAATAGATCAGCGAGTTATTTTTAAGGTATTCCATGTATAATGAAAGGATAATGAACAATTTTGAAGGATTTAGATCAACATAAATGTTTATTGTTAAATAATGATGAAAGTGAAGCAGATGAAATTCACATGACTGGTACATAATTAGAAGCTGGCCTTTTTGCACTTAAGACTTTTTGGAAGAGTTGTCTGCCCTTTGTAAAAATACTAAAAATCTAATTTTCTAAAAATGTGTGTGGTCAATAATTAATTTTATTTCATATTTTCATTAAGAGAAAGTGTATGTAACTTTCTACCAAGAGATTTGTATGAAAATATAATTTCTTCTTAAAATATTATAATAAAACCTGCTTTTCTCATATACCTCAATGTTAAATTCTAGGTGAAATAAATCAAGCAGTAAACAAAATTTTGAAAATTCCTATGGTGGATTATTTTTATTTGATGAACCCTTCAAAATGATACCATGATTACAAAAATTCCACCATCCATTTATTGGATATGAAATATGGTCATTATACATTGAATACCTTAAATGTAAAGCCAGCTTTTTAATGTTTCGTTAACGAAGATAAATAACTGCCGCAGTTTAGCATTACTGACATTTATATGAGTCGTTCTTTAATCAATAGACCATGTTCCTATGTGGAATGATGAACAGTACAATATTTTCATAGGTGCATTCATATCACACAACAACTCTTTTACATGTGGCATTACTTAGCTCATTGTCTTTTTCTGACATGGCTGCAGCACCTTTGATAGATTTCATCAGATCATTTACCTTTGGTTGATAATTCGAGTGTTAAGCTTTGACTAAATATCATATGGCGGTTGCTACATGAGTTTTTATATTTACTTTTGAGAAGTCAAACTGTATAACAGGTTTTTCCTCCCTTGACCTATTTTTACTTATTACATGCTGTGCATTTGTGCCCCTTTTCTTGTAGTATTTGTTTAGCTTTTCGTCAGCCACATTACAGTTTGAAAATCCTGTGCACACAGGAACAGATAAGTGTAAACAAACGGAACTACAGTGATCTCGGAATAAATTCCTTTTCTTTAAGTCGTAACTTGCAAATTTTGGAAGTTAAGATGAAAATGACTAATATTTGTTATAATATATGTTTCACATTTATAACAACCCCCTCTCAAGAAAAAGACCCCAAAATAATGAAAAGCAAAAAGAATAATAAATAAATAAAAAAATAAATAGATAAAAAATATTGGACTTGAACTCGGAATGTATGCTTTCAGTGTAAGTTAAGATTACCGAGCACCTTCACCACTAGGCCACCCACTCATGTAAGTTTAAAGGTTTAACGTTTGACAGGCTGTTAAATCTCAATGTAAATTTTGAGAATGATTTTTGTCAATTTCAACAAGAGGGAAGAGGGCCACCTTAAACCAAATTTCCTCAAATGGACTTATGTATAACCATACTCAAGTAAAACAATTTCAGCGTTTTTCTGGTTTAGGGTGGCGTTTTGCAACAGTTTGCAATTTTTTAAGTCCATTACGTTACATCTTCTATATACTCTATAATAATCACGATGATGTTTATGCTTATCAAATAAAGATACTCTCAACATATAGATATCTTTATTGAGTAATTTGGGTAAACACAAGTATAAACTGAGATTGTACAGCAGAATATTTGTATAAAAAATGATATTCAAGAAAAAAGTATGTAGCGAAATTTCAT